>NW_015112839.1:343099-420013 GCF_001443285.1 Poecilia latipinna
TATACAGTGCCTCTGTGAAGACCACAAAGGTTTGCAAGATAAGATCAGACAAGAAACAGCAGCATGAAGACCATTCCTTGCAGTTAGTTTCACCTTGACATGGAGCACTTCCATTTATTTTCCTGAAAGGAAGGATTAAGACACTCCTACAAAGAAAAGGCTAATCAAACCAGTGATGTCCAGAATTGTGCAATGTAGGCCAGATTGTTTTTTTTTTTACAAACATAATATAAATGGATAAATTTTTAAAAATACTTGTTGTAATACTAATCTAGATTTTGTAGGAAATATATCAGGAACTTGTTGATAAAAAAAAAAACTTAATTTGATTTAAATTTTGAGGTGTTGGTTGGGGGTCTCTTTGTACTCTGTGATCAGATGTGAAAATGGGATATGGGTCACTGTTTGTCAGGTTTAATGAATGGGTGCACTAACTCTGAGTGAAAACCACTGGATGTTTGTGGTCCTGTTTAACGTGAAATTAAAATGAAAGCGCAGTGTGACTGATAAAAGATAAATACTTTGTGTGCACCCAGTGCTGTTAAACATCATTTAAAGAGTTGCAAATGGCTCGCAGGCAGCTCTTTAGACACCCCTGATATAAACTGACAAGCCAGGCAAAGAAACCATTAAATCAGAGGGGCTCATTTTACCTCTGGAAGAGTTGGAGAAATCCATGGCTGAAACGGGGAAATCTGTTGACAGGATAATTATTAATCTTACATTTTACAAATCTGATGTTACAAATCTGAAGAAAGCAATTGTTGGAAGAATGTTAGAAGTGTATAGCGTTCTTGTTAAATGCAACCAAAATCCAAGTTTTATGCTTTCAGAGAAAAACTTTGAATGCACATCAGCATGAATACATCCCCACACTGGCAGAGCATGGTGGTGTCATGCTGTGGAAATGTTTTTCCTCAGGTGCCACAGGGACGCTATTGAAAGTAACCAAAAAGATTGATGGAGCAAAGTATATTGTAAATGTACTTTTTAATATAAATTAGTGAACCTGTCAGAGGTTATAAGACTTAAGACTGTTGCAAAGTTCCACATTCCAACAGAACAGCAGCCCTAAACATACAGAACTGCAACTGGTTTACATCAAGGCAGATTAATATGTTAAACTGGCCCAGTCAAATCTCAGACTTCAATCTAATTGAGAAACTGAAATAGACTGACTAACATTGAGCTACTTCACAAAGAAGACTGAGCAAAAATCTCACTCTATATCTACAAAGGTGCTTGAGTCAGGGTTGCTAAATACAAACACATGCAACAGTTTTGGGATCTTTGTTTTGAACCTTGACAATAATACATTTATTTCCTTCCACTTTAGATTTATGCACTAAAAAAAAACATTGAATAAAATGTACTTATGTTTCTGGGTCTAATGTGACTAAACCTAGAGAAGTTTAAGACGGATGAATGCTTTTGCGAGTCACTCTGAATCTGTTCATTTTAACATATTTTCTTTAACGGTCAAAGATAAAAAGTAAGCACGCATTTGCCTTCAGATTAACAAGCCTCAAATTAAAACAGTAAAACTGAAGAAACATATTCCTATCCAAGACGGCGTGCATGATTTGTCTTCGGTGCTCCTGCGCTGTGGGCAGTGTTGTGTGTGACGCAGCATTGACTCCCCGCCTCATATCCAGTGTGGCAGCGTAGTGAGCGGTGTCTAATGGAGCCTCTGATGAATAATGAGTCCATACACTGGTAATGTTCTGTGCCGAGTAACGGCTGCATTGGTTTCTGTCCTGTTAACTCCGCTGCTGTAAGATTGATTGTGGTGTGCACCCCAGTCATACAAAGACACTTCATTGCTTGGCAATGAAAATAAAGCTTCTCCCGCGGAAATGAAGAGCAATGCCACCGTGGTGCGGCAGACCCGCGGCAGGCCTGGAAACAACCACATCCCTCAGTGTCGCTGTGAGTGAGTGACATACCATGAAATATGCACTGCTTCTGTAAGACTTGTTTGTTTACACTCTGCTGTGTACTAATTGAGGTGTGGCACAGTTTATTTTTGCTGCAGTTGAAACGAACTTAAGTCCCCCCGATTAGGGCCCTCACCTTACTTCAGAGATCCTCCACCAAGACTCTCCTTCAAATTACACATGACACTGTGAAGAAACATCTAATAGAAGTGTGTAATGGGCTCTGATGACAAACTACACGGTTGGAAGACCATGTAATCTCCCCGCAATTAATTAAAGTGTGTCCTGTGGATGTGTGTGCGTGTGTTTGCTGTTTTCTTTTTTTCTCCTCTCATTCCTTTTCTCTCTCGACCAGCCTAACCAGATGCCACCAAATAACTGAAATAACATTGCCTGTCAACAGTAAAAAATGAAGACCCATACCCTGACAAAGAGGGGTACTTAGAGCTGGCAGAGAGAGACAGATGCAGGGTTGTTTGTGCTCCAGTGCTTCTCAGTGTCCCGGTTAGGGTCCTCCACAGCTCAACATCTGTACCTCCACCCGCCTAATTACCCACAGCCCCCCCACTCTGCCAAACGAGTATGTCACTAACTCAAAGCTTGCTGACGAGACTTAGAAGGCAAAGATGATTATGAGGAGAGCTTGTCCTGCTGTTCGTTTTGATGGATTTTCCCTGTTTGGTATTTTGTTTTTGCCACGTCTAATTGTTCCCGTTTCCAAGGCTGCAATATTGACCAGCCTGCGAATTACACACCTATTGCATGTACATACAAATGTATGCAATGCACAATACGTATATATTCATACCCTACCCTAAGCATTTTGCAACTTTACAGATGCAAACTTTTACATATTTTATACACAAAGTTTATGGTTCATGATTATGAAGTGGTCAGATATAATACATGCTATGTAACATCTTTTGAAAAATACATTTGTATTTAGGCTAGCTGAGTCAATAAAATAATTTGTAGAACCCCCTTTTACTGAAATTATTAAGTCTGTAAAGCTTAATAATTTGTTAAGATTGATCTTTAAAAAACAAGCACAGAAGTTGAATCTTATACACACTGCTGTGGTGACAAAGATTCAAAAGCTCTATTACCTTTAGTTTTAAGTCCAGCATGAGTGATAACAGGTAAACGGCAATAAACTGACTGGTAAGTAGCAGGAGCTGAGGCAAGTTGGGTATCTTGCTTAACGTCCTACTGGATCCTTGAATTAACTTCAAGGTATCAAGAGACTGAACTTTTTCTCTTCTGCAATATAAATTTAGACGGATCTCCTGTCCACAATACAATTCTACGACCATCTTGTTTCATAGTATTGTTGGGGTTTTATTTTCAGGTAAAATTCCTCACATTGTGTTTTACACATTGACCAAGAAGTTCAGTTTTGTCTCTTTCCAAAAGTTTGCTTTGCCTGTCATAAAGATTACATTTGTGGACTGCATGATTTATAGTTGTCATCTCAACAGGATCCCTATTTACTATCAAGTAATTGCCTAAGTTGGATTTTATTTAGGGGCTTCAGTATGCATAAGCAGGCCTTGTTATTAACATTTCCACTTGTAAAGAAATATAAAAAAATCCAGCGAAGAAAAAATCCCAATAACATGCATTGTAGTTTGTGCTTTTGATGTTGCAAAATGTCAAAACGTTTATTTTAATAGCTCCCCTTATCTTTGCTGTCAGATTTAGCATCTTACAAACGTAAAATCTTTCATTTTAAAGAAGACAACCTTTCTGTCCTCTTTGTTGCAGTTCTCACTCTTAACTTTTCTCATTTATCGTTTTTCTTATTTATTTCCCTCCATGGTATTGATCTGAAGACACAGAACAATTAGGTTCATTTTGAGGATAATTCGTAAGCCATCACTTATTTTTATCATTGAATGAGAAATTTGCCATGCTTTATGTAAGTTTTGATGGGAGCTATCAGTTTAGAGTTGCTTGTGCCATTGATTTGATTAAAGGCATTACGCATTGTCTAATGAGTTTTACACATGGCTGAGTGGTGAATAATCACCCAGTGATTTCTGACCCAGAACTCCTCTTTGCACCGTCGTCTCCCTACTTTCTCCCTTTCTTGCACGCTCCAAGCCGAGGACCAGACACTTAGTAGTTTAGGGAAGAGGTAAAGGAAATCGATTGAGACTGTGATTTGAAGAGGGGATTTTTTTTCTCTTTCCGTTTTCCTACTTTTTCTCAAGTTAAATTGATTCCCAAGCTTGTTCTGCTTTAATATTCACTTTAGCTAAGTGTTCAGTAAATGCGGAGAGAATGTGAATATTAGATGTCGAGCGTCTTTGCATTAGATCAGTTTGGAGAACTATAAATTTTATCCAGCCGAAAACTGTCTTGCAATTAAAGCGTATTGTATGAAATAAGCACCGTCCCTGTCGGGTGTTCAGTTTTATCGAGCCTGTCTGAAAATAGAACTCATACCTGCTGCTCTGTGAATTGCAGCACATAAAAGATGGACTGAATATGTTCCCGGGGAATATTGCCCTCTCCAAAAGACCAATCCGTCTTGCTTAGGGAGGCAATCTTAGGTGCGGTAGATAAACTAATATTTGTGTATAACCTCAGTCAGACAATACAAATGATCGGATGATTTTTCATCTCCTTATGCATACAGGGAAATATGAAAAATTGAGGTTTAGGAATATTTGCAGGGTCTGCGAGGCGGCTGGCTGGGCCGTTGAGTGCCCTGGGCCACGCTCCTCACCAGCGACTGCGGAGTGAAGAGTGATGAGAATATTATACCCGTCTGTTTCCCGTCACTCCCCTTCCTCCCCTCCCACCTCCTTTATTCTCTCCTCACACCACACTAATTCATATGGCCACAAGATGGAGAAAAAGCCAGTGAGCAAGGTAAAATGAGAGACGGATCAATTTGCGGGCTGCTTTTCTGATTTGCCGGCTTTGACTTTCGCCTTCAGTGATTGACAGTCAGGCTGGCATAAATCTCCTAGTCTCCATGAACCTTCTTTCCATTTCATTGTCCCCATCACCCCAAACCAATGCTCTTCTTGCTGCTGCCAACTTCTGTCAACGAGACAAGCCCCCTTCTCATCCTCTAGCCATGCCTGGGTTCATCTACTGGTAGCGGGCCAACCAGTTCCCCACATTTGGGAGCGGGTGGGCAGATGGGGGCACAGACTCGTTCATAGCACCGAAGTTTTGTCCTCATGTTTGCGGAAGCTGAGAGAGGATACCGAAAAGGCTGTGAATTCTAATACTCCATCTGTTCAATTGATTGCCTATCATGGTGTCAATCACCCCTAATCTCAAACACCACAGCTGAACTTTGCTTCCTGCAGTACGTGCAGTAGATTCAATGTTTATTAAAAACTTTCAGAAGAATCTTCACTTTATTTTCTTTTGGACAATTAGATAACAGTACGGAGTGTGCTTTACCAGCGTCAGCTCTCCGAAGGGCATGTTTCGGTACAGGACAAAGCGCGTTTGGTCCCTTTAGAATATTATTGCCCAGTCTGACTTTCCGTTTTCTTTCTGTCTTTAAAAATCTGCTGAATCCCAAAGAATCTAGCCGTCAAGTGCAATTCCCCTCACCACAGCTCTCTGACACGGAGATGGTGACATTTACCCTCGAGCTTTCCTCTTCTCCCCCTCAGGTTAGGCGGTTTTTATTTTTAGATTATTGCGTTGCCTCACGCCAAAGCCTCCATGTTTTTCCTTGAAAACCTTTCTGTTTGCTCTCTATATTTCTGCATTATTTGCCTGTGCCCTCTGCTTTTCAATATGTCTTTTTTTCCCTCCCCCTTTTTATTTCATTTTCTCCCACCCTTCCTTCCTCTTCCCCTCTATTTTAGCTTTGCTGTGGTGAGGAACTTCTCCCCTCTCGTGTTCGTGATAAATCAGGGGTGTGAGCGGCGGCACTCGGTCGGAGGCATCAGTCGCGGGGCTGATGAGATAAGCGGTGCTCATCTCGCGGCCCTGTATGGAGATTTATTGGGCTGGGATAAGCAACAAGCTAGCCATCACTCTCAGCCAAATAGACTCCCCGCCTGCATGTGTTTATTCTTATTGCACTGCCACGACCACTGGCTCTGTCAGGGGTGGAGTAGCCCCTGGAGGCCTGCTCTACGGTGGTGGAAGCCTAGCCCTGCTCTCTGGATCATTACCTTCTATTAGATCAAGAAAACAAGGCTCCACAGTGGGGCTTTGAGTGACACTGATGGCCCAATTTTTCTCTATCTCTGAGGACCACATAGGCATATATCTAAAATAAGGTTATAGGATATATTGGCTCATCACATCTGATGGTGTTGTCTTGCTGTTTTTGAATTTCCAGGTTCTTCTTTTGGCACATAAAGAAGCTGTCTCAGATAAATACAACCTATATTTCATTGGTAGGGTTAGACGTCTAAGAGCATTTAAGGAAAAGGTTAGAGTAAGTGCACATGTTGTCTCTTATCATAAATACCGGTCCCTACTCTGGTGTTGGGTCCCGTGGTAAAGGTGTTTGCAAAAGCATTTAAATGGGATTCTTATAATGAAGACTTAAAATGTCCTGGTATCTCACATCTTGCTTACAGAAGAAAGTTCTGCTGGACTTTGAAAGAAAATCAGTCCCACAGCATCACTGATCCTCCACCTTACTTAACAGTAACCATGAGGTGTTTTTCCAGCTTTTTACCACTTTTTAATATATTATTCAAGTTACAGTACAAGAAGAGTTTACTAAACTTTTGACTCAAATGCTTTTAAAAAGACAGACATACTGATGTATTAAGAGGACTCAACCTGCTTCTGCCTAACCTTGGATAACCAATGATTTAATATATTGCCTGTATAGTTTGTTTTTTATTGCAGGATGTCCTATGGCAGCTTGCATGTTGGAGAAATGTGAAAGAAATGTGAAAGGGAAAAAATAGCATCATGTCAAGTTGTGATGCTTTTAGAGCAATAGCCATTTGACACCTGAATGCCATTATTCTCTAATGGCATCATAAGGCCACGGCAGCTATTCTTCAGCTAAAGTTACACCATCTCACTTTAGCTTCAGCTGCTGATGACAGCATTAATTTTAAGGAGCACAGAAGTCTAACACATTGAGCGGTGCCCGGATGGTGTCACGGAGCCATAGGGCACGATGAGCACATCAAGCGTCCGCTCCTTCCTCCGCTCACCCCTCTATGGCACAAAGACATACACTCCACTCACCCAACAAGATCTCCTCAAATTGCTTTTACCCTCCTCACCCCGAGTGTGTACACAAGAACATGCACGTCCTCACACAAACTTAGGCCTGGGCAGGGTATGGGGGTTAGTTTTCCAGCACTCAGGTTATATTTAATCATGGCTGTCGGATAAGGAGGCTTTTCTCTTTATGAAAGGTATTAGAGCAGCAATGTGTTTTCCCTCTGCTTTACACTCTCCGCTCCCCCCACATGGTTCTCTTCACCTGACCTCTGTTACCATGTGCCAGGGAAGAATTTGATAAAGTGACACCATGCTCCCAGCATCTCTTCCTCCCTCTCTCTACAGGTCCCTTCTCTGTCTCAGATTCTAATAGCATGTCTGGCAGATCTGGACTGCCTCTCATCTCATCAGCGGGGTCACACCGTTGGGCTGCCCTCGCGCTCCTTTCACCAGCACTCGCCTTGTCATTTATTTTGCTGCTGAGAAGGCCTGCGAGTCAGCAGGTCTGATTCAATCTCCTCCATCTTAAGGAAAGGGTTGCACCCAGAGCGTAATAGTGCTAGGAGCGATGAAAACGGGGCAAGTTTTTCCAGGACAAGATCACAACTTCTCATCCAATAACTTCCTAGTTTCAGCTTTTCTTATACTTTTTCTTGTCCCATTCGTCGTTAGAGCTATCCTTTCTACCCAATTTAATGCTCGCATTCAGAATATTCTAGACTTCCTTTCCTGTGATTCACCCTTACCCTAGTTGCTCTGTATTTCTTCTATTTAGGAGCCCCATTCTCTTTGATCGAACTAAAGTTTCAGAGGAAAGTGTGAAGCATTGAGGAAGCTCCAGCAGGGGAGGGTTTACACAGCCTTTCAACAGTTTCAACACTTTGAGAAATAAGGGGATACTCTTTATTCTGCTTCATGTTGCACCCAGGGACCCACCCCACTTCAGTAGCATGCATCAGCAGACACTTGGTCATTAGGTAGATTGACAGTGATTGTCTTGGCTGCAGAGCTGAGGCAGCCTGTGCTCAGCCTCAGATGCCTGCTTTGAAATGCACACATATAGATTTTGTGTGGGTGAACAGAATTAACAGAAAATGTTACAAGCGAAGAGAATCGATAATGTGTGAAAGATGCGGCGGACAGTGTGGAAATCACATTTTGGACAGGTTGCTACGCCATCATTGATTGTGGGTAGGTTTAAGCAGCTGCTCTTGATTTTCTGACTTAAAGGCTCACGGTCCGAGCATCACTGGTGCTCAAAGCCTAAGCTCTGCAAAAGTCTTAAAGAGAACAGGTGTGACTCTAACTTCAAAGTGAGGAGCCATCATATTTGAGAATATTCATTGTCAAAAATGTTTTGCAGCATGTTGGGCGCATCTGGAACACTTCGGCAGTTTCTTTCCCTTTGAAAAAGTTAACTTTTTTAATCAATCTATTTAAATGTATATTGATATATTTCAAAGCTACTTGATATCAGGAAACTATTGTGGTACTGTTGCTGACAATTTCAATATCACTTTCTATGAGTTTTTGCAGCTCTGCTTCCACACATATACATCTGGTGAGGGTAGCATTTGGAGTCAATTCAACTGTCGCATTATATTATTAATATGCATAGCCTGATTGTCTGGCACTTTAAGCATAATATACTATACAGTACAAGCAGTCCTTTGCAATTTGTGGTGATTGTACGTTTTCTTCTGTCTTTTTTTAATGAAGATCTCGTTGTGGACATTATGTGACAACAGGAAGCTTAAGGAGCTTGAGGCTGTCCTCTATTATTCATCAGAGGTAATGATGGAGAGGAGTTTGCAGGATCTGTGGAGCTATTGATCCCCTCTTCTGATTTCATTTCTCACCCCTGTGGGGAAAGAAAAAGGAGAGTTTGGCTTATCCCAGATGCACACCTCCACTCATTGGTGATTCTTCCAGCCTCACCTTCACTATCCGTGACTCCAAGTTACTGGCTATAGATCTGCGTTATTTTGTGTTTAGGGGGCAACTAAAATATTTGTCATGAGGTTTTGGAACATTTACTTTCTTTTGCTATTGTTAATGGGAGAAAGTTGTCCAAGCTAAATAAATGTATTTAGCTGTTTCTGTTTATTTTCTTTAAAACCCTACATAAAACCTTTTAAAGTGAATACATGTTTTGATGCTGAAAGCTTATTTTTTTTCTTTATCATGTCCATATTTGGTTTTCATGCAAACTTAAAGTTTGGGGACTGTTACTTTGTTTCTCTCTGAAAGGACCTATTAAAACTTCTGGGTAATAGCCCTCATCTGGCCTGTTGACCGTTCCGTATATCGGTGTTTGTAGAGGCTTCCCTTTCACATTCTGTGCCTACGTAATCCCTCACTCCACCCTTTTTACTGCCTTGGTGCACAAATGCAAGCAGGTCAAATTAGGCCTGCCCCTCTTTAATACCACAGAGAGGGAGAAGCAGCCATTATGAATTATCCTTAATTACAGCCATTTCCTAAACTAATAAAGCTGCAAAATCTTTACTGCAAAGGTTAGTTTACCCGGGATGCATAAAAACCGCTGCACATGTGCCATTCAACGTCTGTGTGTGCGCTCGCACATGCTCGCGCTGGGTGTGCGTGCCCGCGCATTCAAGCGTATACGCTGGTGATTGCTGTGTGTGTGGGCACAGGAGAGCTGCCTGGCTGGCTGGCAGCACCCATGGTCCCATTAATTTCACGTGGGCTCCCTATCACCAGCCACAGATGCCTATAGACACGTAAATGAGTCTCCTGTGAGCAGTGGGCCGCCTCAGCCAGCCAGCTCGGGCCTAATGGTCTGGAAAGCCAGCGTATGTGACGGCAGGAGATGTGGGCCTTATTTACACTGGCAGACATTAGTGGATGGACGCTGATTCCCTGATTAACACGTCAGCCTCGCTCACATCCTCCCCCAACCCCAATGCCTCCACCAGCTTTCTTCATCTTTCTGTACGTGCAAGACTCTACATTCACACAAACACACACGTACACATGAAGGAAATATTGTTCACTCAAATTATTCTCTTCCTTCTCTGAAATTTATTTTACCACTCGCCGTACCAATAGAAGTATGTGGAGTGAAAGAGAAAGACACAAACAGGCACACATACTGTGTTGGAAGTGCGTGGTGGCGGACTGCTGAGAGGGGGGGAAGCCATCTGTGAATGATAGCTCCTGCGGAAAGATAATGTTTCTCATGCAGAGCTGCGCGAGGCGCTGATGGAAGAAGATGACTCTTTGAATGGTTAAGTGGGTAAACGTTAGATCATGGCCGCAGCGCTCCCATTCGCCTCGCCTGCCATCAATCCCTCCCTCTCTTTCTCGCCATGCTTTTTCGCTCCTCTTCTTTCCGTCTACCAGATTGTTTATTGAAAAGGCACGAGGAGGCCGCCGATAAGAGAGGCAAAGCTAATGCCGTGATTTGTGTCAGTCACGCCGTACAATTTGTAACAATCGCAACACTTATCACAATATAATATGTTTATTCTGGTCAATTAAGTGGCGCAGGAAGGCTCCTGCTTTTGAAGTGTCACATGCAAGATGGGACAGGGTGAGTGCGATCAAAGGAAATGGAACTAATCTAATTGTACAGCATCTCAGACTGCTGCCACCGCCATCGCTATCGCCAGCAAGCCTATGAAGTGATTGCATTTTAAAGAAAAAGAAGAAACATCTGCACAGGTTTATCGCCACCAGAGGAAGCCAGGAGCTGTTTTCAATGACAGACTTGTCTGATACAGTGCACTTGTTTTTTGTTTTGTTTTTTGGGGGGGCTTTTACAATCAACTCAATCTCATTTCGTTTTAGGGCATTGAGTTTCACACAGAAACAAGCATTTCTCTTCAACATACGAAAACAGAAAGACAACACTTGCGAAACATTATGCAGTTTAGACCTAGTTTTGTGCACAAACTTATAAAATTCTTGTATACAAGTGCTTCATAACTTTCTAAAAATCCCTCTTACAATGTTAGAGAAACTCATAATCATTACCGTACAAGTATGACAAAAATGCATCCAAGGAATGTGGAGGAAATGTTCAAATAAGCGTGCTGTTGCAAAGGTCTTATTGCTACAGGTTACCAGTACACCCATCTGTACACAAATACATGTATATCGACTCGTGTATTAGAGTTGACTTGTTTGCGCTTCAAAAATGCTCGCACATGCAGGCAGTATTAATAGGCCCATCAGCACTCTTTGTTTAGGTCTGTGCTGCACAGCTGAATGCGCACATGAAGACACACACCTGGACGCGCTGTAGCTGGATCCAGCTTTTAGTCAGAGGAAGAATAAAAACAAGCCATGCAGTGAGGGCAGACTGTGTAGCAGAGCGGTGCCTCCATCGATCTGAAAAGGTTCATTAGGTAAGTGCTGACATCACAGATTGATGTCTCTTTAAACCAGTGCCTGCCGAGGAGCTGACGAGGAAAATCAGCATTATTGACCCCCTTTGGTCATACTTGTGTGTCTTTGCAACATGTAAGCACCGTTGGACATGCTCATATGTATCACTGGATGAACATGTATGAACCAGAATTTGCCACTCATGCGTATTTCTTCGTGTGTGTACATATGTGTTTCCCTAAATGCCACATTGAATACTCATCTGAGATGGGTGTAGGTGCTCACTAATGCTGCTAGTTATACACTCAGCCATGCGGCTAAGGAGCCTGTCAGCCTGTTTGGGCTTTTACACCACCACCCGTCTGCCTTCACAGAGTGGGGAAGAGATGGAGTGGAAAATGGAGATTAAGAGTAAAGAACCTAGGGTGGAACAGTCAGGGAGGGACCAGATAGAATCTCTTCCCATCCATATTTCATCAGCACATCTAGGAACTCTGTTTGGTAATTATGTTGTGTGAGCTGCTGACTAATTTGCAATCCAGGGAGAACCTCGGCGGGAGCGGCCTTGGAGCTGTTTAGTTCAAATTAAGGATGCAGACTTTCCAACTCATTTGTGAAGGAATTGACAGTAAGTTGCCTCTCTCTTTGACCCCAGTCTCCTCACAATGTAGCTGTCGATCGAGTTGAGATGTCGTTTGTATCTGATGTGTTTCTCTAATTAAGATCAAGGGAGAATCATTGCCATTGAGCTGCTCCACTCACACATTGATTGCATTGGGTGTTGGTGTTGGGGAGGATAGCGTTGATGCAGTGACAGAATGGGATTTGTGTTGTGTTTTGGTCTTCTTATACTTTGTCATTTGCTGCCTTGTCCATTATTTGTATTAGTTTTAAATTGTAGGCATTTGTAGACATTATCAACTTTAGCTTCATATAATAAATGGATTTAAGACTGCAATTTATGAATGCTTTACAAAAATCTTCAAAAGAGGTTATTGACAAGTAAATAAAAATTGTGCATATGTCTTCAATGCTGATGATAATTTAAGTATTTCCTACTGATAAAAACACAGGAAGACAACCAGCTCCTTTGGAACATAAACAGGGATCCCTGTGTCAAATTGAAATACCTTTAAGCAATCTATTGTCTGGGGCAAATGAAGGGGAATTGACTAATCTGTTGGTATCAATGTTCAAGATGGTGCAAGTTCACAAATAAGAGAAAATGAAGCACTTTAGAAAGTTTTCCAGGACTTAATTTTATCCTGAGCTGAGCATAATGCAAAGTAAGCGTTAGGATGGAGAAATGTGCAGAACTGAAGATGTGTATCCCTTCTAGGCCACCATCACCTTAGGCATATTGCTATTGGCTGCCTTCGGGAGATTAAAGAGAATAATTGCCATCTGATTGGATGTTTAATTTTTCATAGACCTTTGATGCACAGGGTGTTTGTATTACCTTTATCAACAGGCCTACATTGCCTTGGAAAAGTATTAATGCCCCTCAAACTTTTCCAGATTTTTTTCACACACTAATCCCAAACTTCAGTGTATTATACTGAGATTTAGTTGTCATAGAAAGAATACAAAATCTGAAAAGTGTGGCATACTTTGGTATTCAGATCCCCGGGCTGATATATTGCACAGCCACTTTTATTGCGTCTAGAAATTGAATGTTAGCTTAGGTAGAGTGCTCTTATAACTGCTGTCCTGTGATTTTTACACCTGAGCTTTGGATCTGTGGAACTTCTCCTAAACTACCATGGTTTTCTTGGCTTCTCTGACTAAAGCTCTCTTTGCCCATTCTTTCAGTTTAGGTACAGGGCCATCATTTGGTTTGATTGGTTTTCATTTATGCAAACCTTTCACAAACCAGAGTCCTGGGTTTAAAAACCTGTGAACATTCTAAATGTAAAGACCCAACAATTGCAAACTAAGTACTAAATTTGGTCTTTTAATAAATTTTGCCCACTTCTTCATGTGAGGATTATCCATTCTCAATTGCAACCTAAAAGCTTCTCAACTGATTTTCTGAAAGCAGTATGAGTACAGGAGAACTAGATGTGCAAGCTCCTCCCAGATCACAACATTAGCTGACAGTCCCATGTTCATACCTCTACCTGGTGACACTAATCTCTTCTAGGAGGTGACCTACCTCCCGTTCCAAATCTGTCTGTGGAGGTGTGTGTGTTTTTGTTTTGTGTGATGCTTGCAGCAGATGTCTCCTCCGCGGTTCCGCTTCGGAGGTCCAGGAAAGGTGAGCTTCTCATGGTTGTCATTTTGAGGTGGGAGAGCAATCATTTTCTTGGACAACAGTTCCATCCTTATCCCTGCTTCCCGCCTGTTCGGATTAGTTTCTCTCTGAGAAAATTTGCATCCAAAACATTTACCCTTGATGTTTTTCCCTTCTATATTTCAAACTTTCTTTACATTATCTGGCACCTGCCTCTAACCTTATCTGTGTCTTTACTCTGTGTCCCCCACCGATTGCTGTACAACATTTTATTACAATTGTCAGAAAGAGAAACACTTCTATTGTTGGCTGATTACATCAGGGTGTTTTACCCGCAGATCACCAGAGCAATTAAAATCTGTAAACAAGGCAACCCATGATGCCTCAGTCCAAACAATGGGGTCCTGTAGGATAGGGAATGTGTTTGAAGGAGAAGTGTGGAAGAGAGAGTTTCTCTCCCTTTGGCTCTCTGTTTTTCTTCCTCATTAATTAGGAGAAGCTCCTTGAACCAGACACAGCTGTGTCGATGGGCAGCCTTGTACAATCAAAGTGACACATATTTCAGACACAAGATGAAGTTGTTTACTTTTGTGTAAGACCTCGCGTTACGCTGATGTACTTTGTTTTGCATCACAGCAAAGACAATGTTGGCCCTATTGTGCCAGTCGCAGCTGTTAGGAAGAGAAAAGAGAGCAGCCTGCATCAGTTGCTGTGAAGAGAAAAACCTCTCTGCAGATATTTTTGATCCAAACGAACCCAACAAAATTCAAAGAGAAATATGGAAACTGAATTTCCCTGGATGCCCCTGTTTTAGAACAATTAAGTTATTGAGAAGACCTGAGTCATATGCAATAATGTAAGTATTTATGAGTGTAATTATTGGACTTTATTTTCTGTGATTCCATAGCTCTCTAATAGTTTATTGGTCTGTAATTCACTCAACTTTTGAATGAATTACAGACTAGTATTCTGGACTGAGTTGACAGTATCATTATTATTTAGATAAGCAGCTTATTTCCAGCTGAAGATATCAATTATCTGTCATTCAATGTGGTTAACTGTGTGGTTAAAAACAGTTCTGAAGGTGTTGAAAACACCACAAGCTCCGTTTTAGTATCTTAATTTCATTAGACAAAAGGCCTCTTTGTAGTTTTGTGTGAAGACATGTGGAACATGTCATGTATTTGGTGTCAGGATGTGTGCGTATTGCTTCCGCAGTCACCCCCGCCCAGATTTATAAATTACTCAGGAGCGGAGTTTGGGCAGGTTGGAGCAGAACAAGTAGATGGAAGGAGGGACTGTGGGAGTATTGCAGTTCAGCATGGTACTGTAATGATGCCAGTCTCTGTGGGCCTCACCAGAGGCTATATGCCTTACCAAGATCCTGTTTACCGTCAGCCAAAGAAGCTGCCAGCAACCCATTTCCATAACGCCGCCCGCGGTCTTCTACGGAAACGAATTTCTCTGCGCCGGAGATGCACCATAATGCTCCCTGCTTTGTACCACTCACTTTGCATTCTCTATCTTGTGTTTCCCCCTTTTGTTTCAGTCTGCTTTCTTGCCATTTCATCTCTCCAGCACTACTAATTCTGTCTTCAGTCTTTTCCACCACACATAGTACCATATGTAGACAAGAAAATTACCTTTTCATCTCATTTGGCCTGAGCACCGTCTTCCATATAATTCTGTACAGTGGCAGGATCTAATTGGACTTTCAGCAATGTACTTCAGAAATCTTTGCATCGTGGGAGAGTAGTCAGATGACATCTCTGCATCTCCTCCAGAGTTATCATGTAAGGCGCATTAGTTAAACAAAGGGGCCAATTTACGTTTTTGTCTGTTATACACAGAGAAGGTGGATTTTTGTATAACATTTGTATTTTGCTGAAAATAATGTGCAATTGATGTATGATCTTGTGAGTATAACCCATGCATCACAATGTGTGTATCATAGTCGTTCCCATATAAGTCAACTATGTCTGCCCCATTGTGTATTTGAACCTATGCCTCTGCACAGACACATCTCTGTGTGAGCCTGCCATCCTCAGCTTTTTCCCCTTGTTCTTTTCTGTCATATGTTTGTGCAGATTTTTTTCAGCTTCAGCCACTTGTGTAGTTGCCATGTTCCTGCGTCTGTACATCAGTGAGCATCTGCTCTTTCAACAAGGTCCCTATGGCCTCAAATGTCAGACCAAGCAGCTGCCAGACAAGTGCATTGTGCAGTAGGCTTGTGTTTCACCTCCTCCCTTCCCTCCACTTCTTGTTCTGTGATGTTAACTGTGATTGAAAGTAAGTAGGCAGCAGCAAGCGGAGAAGGGATGAGGAGAAAGGTCGGATTATTTTTTTTAGGGAGTTTTACTTTTCTTTAGTGCTGCCTTGCTCTCTAGGGCTTTTTGGTTAGGTAGGAGAGGGAGTGTCCTGTTGTGCATAACATGCTGCTCCCTTTGCCCTCTGGTGTAAAAGTCTACCGCAAAGAGACGCCATTTGTATTTTGTCCATATTTGGTCCATGTACTACTGGATGTCAAGGGAAAATACAGCGTGTGCACAAGTATCTCATGTCTTACTGGCTTTGTCTGAATTTGCTTGTATTTACCTTATGCAAGTCTCTACTTGCATAAGGTGAAATACCACCTTATGTATGAAAAAAAACAATTCCTTGTTTCATTCTTTTACATAGATGGTATGAAGTGTCACTCCATGATTGTTTTAGGTACTTCTAGACTTGTTTCATGCATGTGCTTTTTGTGTGAGCAAGTCAGTACAGGATGGGAGCAGTGAAGCAGAAGGTTGAGGAGGCAGACAGGTACTCCCCAGAAGGGGCTTAGGGGTCAGCAGGCCATGAATCCTGCTCAATGGTGAACTTCCTCCATAGTTTCAGGTCTTTTGTTGCTAACAAAGTTTTTTCAAATATTACTCTTTATTTACCTCCACTCATCTTTCTATAGACTCTGTGCAGTGGTATTG
This sequence comes from Poecilia latipinna, assembly GCF_001443285.1. Lineage (NCBI taxonomy): Eukaryota > Metazoa > Chordata > Actinopteri > Cyprinodontiformes > Poeciliidae > Poecilia > Poecilia latipinna. Next base: position 359,761 of record NW_015112839.1, read on the forward strand.
GTTGGCGCCACATAGTACTTTGCAAATTGGCCAAAAATGTGATTTTTGTTTCATCTGACCAGAACACCTTCTCCCACATGTTGCCCTGCAGGACTTATGGCAATGTACAAACAAGACTTAATTTGGCCTTGCCAATGTTGCCCTGTCAGCAGATTGTTCTACCTGAGCTGTGGATCTCTGCAGCTCCTCCACAGAGCCCTGAAAAACAATCTTTGCACATGTCTTACTGCATGTGCATAAGTAGCTGTCAAAACCTGTCTGGAATATACTCTTATTCAGCTCATACAAACTTGCACTTTCACTGTAATATTTAAGACAGCATTGATTCCTTGTTGCACCTCATTGTAAAGATGGCACAAGATGTCCCTGGATGCAGGTTTCAAAGCACATCTAGGCTTGTTGCATGTATTTCTTATTGTGTGAGCAAGTAGCTGCAGGATGGGAGCAGTGAAGCAGAATTAATCGAGGTTGAAGAGACAGACAGGTACCCCCCCAGGAGGGGCCTGGGGGGCAGCAGGCCAGGGGTAGCCCCTCTAGCTCCCTTCCAGCACACTCTGCTCTGCTTTTAGGCGCTGCTATTGATTTGTCCAGTAGATAAAACCCACAAGTTAGCTTTTCTGCTAAGTACTGCTCTTTTCACCTCTTCTTTCCTATAAACACACACTGGACATTGGTTTACTTTGATGTCAGGTGACGTTCCTTTGGCATGCCATACTGTCATTAACACAAAGTAGGGATGAACCATTAGGGGGCACTGTTAGACGTTCCTTTCGACCCTATAAACCAATCTGGCATACTTTTTTATTTGATTCAACTAATGCTTTAGGAAGCTGTGAATGAATAGAAATGGAGGCTCCAGTGGACGAGAAAAGACACTTTGCTTGTCCACCATTCACTTTCATGCACGGGTACCAGAAAGTAGAATTATGTGGTAATTCCAGCCTAAATCCTGTTATTCTAAATATCAGTTAAAATTGTTTCTGTATATTTTTTATTTTTTTTTATAAAATCAACATTTGCAGTGAAATATAAAGTTTGAACTTGTCAGATGCAGATGGAAGCCGAGGCAACTCTTGATCAGCTTAAGACAGTTCATTTGACTGCCAGCCTTCGTGTGATCGGAAGTCAGTCAGCACTACGTCAGTGCTAGCTGACAGACGGATGATCCGTGTCTTCAAAAGGCTTCGTTGGTGACACATTAACATGAGCCGAGCTTCCTGGAGGACTCTGAATTCGGAGCTGTCACAGGTGGCAGATGAGATAAAGCTACTATGCTGCTCTGCTTGTTTCGTAGCATAACCTAATTCATGTTGAGAAGAAAATTGGCACCTGCTTGACATCAATTAAAAAGCTGTTTCTGAGATGAGAGGGAGTGTTGTTGTAACCCGTCTTGTATTTTTAATTAAAACAACCTCCTCTGAGTCATCCTTGGCTTTTTCATGTGTCCGAAGTCAGAACAGGTGTGAAGGTAAAAACAAACAAAGGCATGACGGGAATGCCACAAGGGTTTTGGATGCAATATAACTTCCCACGCATAGAGTTGCAGACTGGTTTATCCTTACAAGACATTGTGACATGATTTATCATTTTAATCTGTTCTTAGTTATTCCCCTTGTTTCAAGTTCTGTGTCGTTTTTCATGACAGTGAGCCAAACCCGTTATTGTGTGTCAGAATGGTTCTGTTTTTAAGTGAGAAAATAGAGGCTGTTACCAAATAAAAGTGATGCCTTGTCAAAGATTTCTGCTGTGTGATTCTGAGGATATAATTACATTTACCTGTGACACTGTTGTGCAATAACTTCACAGTAGATTGATTAAGATTTAGTAATTGCTAACTGATTTGTTTTTTAATTAGTAACTTAGAAAACAATGTCACATCAGATGACAAGATTTAAATGTTATTTTTTAACAGTTTTATTTATCCTCTATAGTGAAGGCAGTTTTATTCTTCAGATTTTGTTGTGCAATTCAGGGCTACATAATATTAGAAAAACTTGCAACATGCGCTAATGTCGTCAGAGGTTGAGATAATAACATTATCTCAACTAGCACTCCATAGACAAATTAATTTGTATAAGAATTGGATGATTTTGAAGTACATTGAGAAGACATTTGTTGGGAAATAGTGCTATACATAAATTGAATTGAATTGAATTTAAAAGTGTTAACATCATCTTGCTTCAAGTTCATAGGTCCCACTTAATGAGTAATCTGTCCTGCTATACCAAAAGAATTCTTCCATCTAAACATAGTTTTTTATTGTAAAAGAGTTACTCTTTGGAATAACTGACAGCTACAAAACTAGCAATATAAGATACCCCTAACTTGCACACAAAGTAGTTTTGGTAACTACCAGTACCATTCACCTCCAACATGAACAAGGAGGACAGAGACTAATTGCAGGAACAAATGTTCCAGACTGCGGGGTTTGCAGTTGTCTGGGCCTGGTCCAGGCCCTGTTCATCTCAACCTCTGTTGGCAGTCATATACACACTACACACACTATGCTTTGATTTAACCAGAGGCAGAGTCCCCGCCAGCCCCCACTCACTCTCATCAAAGATTCATAAAGGCAAGGTTCTCAATGATTTTCTGTCTCTTCCCGTATTCACAGCTTGTTGTCCTCACCCTCCCCGTCTCCTGCCAGTCAGGCAACGGAAGTCAAGCGGAATTATGGCTGAATTGGCCGCTGGCTCCCACTGTGCAAGTGTGTTTTCATGAAGTGTGTGTATGGGAGTAGGCTTTAGGTGAAGATGCACAGGTAGGAGCACATGCACAGCAGGGCAAGGGGACAAATGGGCAGTGACATGTTGATGTTGTACTAAAAATGTTGAATCCCTTGTGAGGGTAGTGAAGTCAGACTCCACCTCCTCTTCTCATTGCCTCACGCACTCCTTCCGCTGTTCTTTGTCTTCCCCCTGAACCCCTGAGCCTCGTGTGTTGTGGCAGCTTCCACTCTGGATCTAAAACTAGCTCAATCAGAGCCCCTGTTACCAGGCCCAGGGCATGCCATCTGTAGCCCTCGGAGTCCTTCCGTTAGTATGTGTGTGTCAATGTGTGTTTGCCGCCATATTTCTATTTGTGTGTGTGTCCGTTTGCACCCAAGTTTCAACGCAATGGTGTGTGTTTGTGCGTGAACCCAAACCACCGTGCCTCAGCCTGTTAGTCTTGCTGCTTACTGGGCTTAGCCAGATGAGGGCCACTCAGCCCGGATCTAATTCCTTCGGCTCTGGCAGCACTTCACTCCTGGCTCTTTTCGCCTCTCGAGCGTGCATCTGTGACCTTGGCTGACATCAGAGGGGGTTAAACTGTGGACTTGGAGATGCAACCACAGTGATTGAGTTGTAAGCTAGTTTTTGGATCAGAGCTTCCACACAGCCATCTGGGTTTTATGTGGGGCTCAGGAAGAGGTTATCCCTCTCTTACTCCCCACAGCTGACCCGGGATCAGTTGGAACGCCAGAGAATTTAACAAGAACCATCCTCGCTGGGATAGGTAGGGCAGAGTGGGGATGTTTATGGAGGGGGAAAATCGTAGAGACAGGAAACTAATAAAGAGTTGATCTGTTACCACTTGACTTGTAATCCTCTCTTTTCATTACGCTGAGCGCTTCTTTTGGCTTTTGTCGTCTTGTTGTCTTTGTGGCAAACAGACTAAGCCTCTAACCAACTTTGGCTTTTGTTTTGTTTTTTTTGACACACCAAGAAGTATCAACTTTCTCACATCAGTATTTTCATAATAAAGGGTGGTGAAATGTGATTTTCAGGTATAGTGAGTTGATTTTGTTTGATGTTTTTGTGGCATCATATCATGTTAGAATCCATAGCAGAAAGATTGCAGTCAAAACCTAGTCACTAGAAAGAGCTTATATTTTTGCCCCACGAATACATTTCACATATTAAATGTGAATTCATAGTAATTTTGATTTTCTTTTATTGTACTTTTAATTGTTGTGCTGCCTATGCTGCTTTGTTTTTTTAATGTTGCTTTTGACTCTTAACCATCTGGCTTTATTTTATTTTTACATCATATTTTTCATAGGTCATTTTTTTGTAAACTGATGTTCTTTCCCTGAATGCAGGGGTGCAACAAGTTCTCATTGCGTGAGACGTTGGGATAGAAAATCACACTTTGGATGTCCTGAGAACCAGTATGTTGTTGCTGTCAGCACATGATATTGTCCGTTAAAGTTAATGTAATGTATTAGTCAGAGTCCTGGGAAATAGACGTGAATGTTTTATCTGTTTGACTCTTGAAGCAATACAGGCATTTGTTCTTAACTTGCCATGTGTTGACAGAGTTGACTAAAAGCAGGCTTCTCAAGCTGGCCTGTTGATTGCATTCTTTTGAAACCTTGGCATTAAATAAATATTGTGCTAGAGATAGATTTTTTTTCAGAATGTTTAAATGTCATAATTTTCTAAAGGATTTAAAGAGCTTGTTACTGTATTTATTGTGTTGATTTAAATGTTAAAATATTTCTTTAAAAATGAGAAACTGGCTCTAAGGACAAAATAAAGAGAATTTGATGTTAGTTTTATAGGCAGACTAGATTTGGCAGTTGGTGAAAAAATATTCATGTCAGCCATTAGAGAGTTGAGATGTGACAAAGACTTGGGGAGAAAGACTTTAGACTTCATTACACTGTGAAAAAAAGAGAATGTAGCTCTGTGTTAGCTTGTTACATGTAATTGAATTAAGTTTGTCAGACTTACTTTATGTTTTTACGTTAAATACTTACATTGATGTAGGTATTTATAATATTTAAAATAATTAAAAGTCTTGTCTCGTTCTCATAAGCTTAACATCATGTATTGCCTTGTCTCAGAAAACTCATTGTATTGCATAATACCTTGCAGCACCGGCATTGGGAGCTGTGCTGTATTCTGCATGACGTGTTGTGTGGTTTGTTTCTGCTTCATTTGACTCGGTAATCTACTTTCTTGGCTGTTTACTTCTGTTCCGTTTCAGTTTTTTTTTTTTTTTTTTTTAGCTCGACAAAAGTTATTTTTGTTTCTCCACTTCCCTACCTGGTAGGTCTACTGTTTGGATCTGCTATCTAATGTGAATTATTACATTTAAAGTAGCCTTAAAACCACACAGCAAGTCAACTGAATAGCCAGGTATTCATTCCATGACTCACTTTATTAGCCCTTTGAATGGTGTTTGGTGCAGTGCCTTAGGGCCTAACCTGACTGCTCTTCTAAACAAATTGCTGGGTGTTCACATTTTTTTTTCTTTAGTTTTTTTAATGCAGAGGCCCCTTTGATTACACTATTTACTTAATAGGGTGAAAAAAACTTGTGTTCTCGCAGCAGGAGTACCTGGTGATGCAGAAGTTCAAACACCTGGCAGAAAGCCCTAGTCTGGCACGAACGCACAATTCATGCATGAATGCACACACATTCTGTGCTATGCTTGAGTGAATTTGGGACTTTGTCTATTGTTGCTTTTCTGAGGAAGTAAAGCATCAGTAGGATTTTGTCTTGCAGATTAAACAGAAAAAGTAAAGGTAGTTTTATTATTGACTTCTTGCAGATGCAAGCATGCAAACATTTTCTCGAACAGCACCACTCCTTTGTTTGTTGAAAAGACGAAGACTCAAAGAGCTTTAACTGAATCACCGATGCTGCACCTAAAATAATTAAAGTTGTGCCTGCTCGGATGGCAATATTTACCTGATCATTTAACAATAACTTTTAAATGGCTATGTTCTTTTTTGCTTTATTACCAAGAGATTTTTGGATGGCCATGTCAGACTTCCGCCTACACCCATCCAACAAATGAGCTCCATAATTTACGACTGCCTCATCAAGAAGGATTTAACGTTGTATATTGACGAAGCCTTTGATATGATCTCAAGGAGTGTCAGCAATGAAGTGACTACTTGTATGCTGTTCAAATAAAATGTCGTGTTGATTCAAAGTTGTTTCCTGCTATTGAACACTGTGCTGTTTGTTCCCATGCTTTGTTTAAAGAAAAACAGAACCTTTGCTGTATGTCACTCTGTCCTTCTTGTAAAGCAGTTTAATACACACATTTCTGAAACCTGATACCTGTTTTGCAACAGTTTAAAGCTTCTGTCTCACAGTTTGCTTTACATAAAGGCTTAAGAACTTAACACCACATCCCCCGCAGCTACAAGGATGACTTGTATCTTGTCCATTTAAGATACAATACACTATAATTAGTTGAGTTAGCTCGACCCCTCTATTGTCGCTTGAAGACAGGTGGGAATTGTGCCGTTGTTAGATCGACCTTATCACGTGACTGCGGTCAGGTATTGTCCAGTAGCTGGGCTGGGTTGCTATAGCAGCACACCACATCCATCACCAGCGTTATTGCACTGTTCAGATGATGCCCACAAGGCCTAGAGGATCTGAACAACAAGGGAAGGGGAAGGATAAAATATAAAAACAATTATTATTTTACAATATCACTCCCACAATAACTTTTCACAGCAAAGGCAATCAATCAGCATAAAAAATAAGAGTTAGTGCTCCCATTGCCACATTCACCATGCTCTTGATGAAGCCTCTTCGCCAACGTAAGATTTGCAGCCTGTGTAATTCTAAGCTGGGAAAAGCTTAATCACTCTCAGGATTGTAACCCTTTTTACCCTTACCATCAAGTCTTCCTATTGCTCCACTTTCTCCCCAGGGGTTTTATAAATGAACGTCATTCGGAAAAACCTCAGTGTCTGGTCGGAACAGAGTTTAATTAGTTTTGTCTGTTTACATACAAATGTCTCATTGTGGTATTTTGTCACGTTCGCATACTGAGTAGAGCCAGGCGCCCCATTGCTGTACAGGTATACTACGTTAAACTTTGTTTTAAATTGTCTTTGATTTCTTTTTCCTTCTTTAAGCTGTGTGTTCTACTTGAATAACTCTTCAGCCAGATACAGGTGGCTGGAAGGCCAAAAGTCACAATCATTCTCATTCTTACCGAGTCAACCTTGAGCACACACACTCAAACTGTCTCTCTTTCAGCCTTAGGGGTTGATCTGTCTCTCCTCCCCTTGCTGAAAAAGTAAACTGCCAGGTGGACCCTATCTATTTGTCCTTTTTCTGCCTTCTTTTTTTATTAGAACCTGATTGCATTTGAACAATAGTTGTCCTCTCATAAATTTTGCGCCTGTGTTGACATTAGGCCACATTCCATCCAGTACCCTCAGGAGGAGAAAGAGCAGGCCAGGGTGTTTGGTAATTTGTTACGCTGTTAAGCACCTAATAGACGTCCACCTGGTTTTTGAGAGCAGTAGCAGCAGTTTAGGAGCTCCCCTCCTTTGCACTTCCAGGCTGCAAGTGTTTTATTGGCTTCAATTATGAAGGCTGACTTTAGTGTCTACCTGGCTTTTGTGTGTGTGTGTGTGTTTTTTTCTATTACATCTGGTTCATCCAGCTCCAGACAGGGCAGAGAGCCAGGCCACATCAAACATACTCGGTGTAAAACAGACGAGGACTGTGAAGGTATAACAAAACTTCTATGATTTTGCCGTAGACTCCCTTGTTACCCGCAGTCCTGGGTTTGAAGCTAGCTTAAGATGCCAATAACGAATCTTATTTGTTTCATGTGGTTTAATGAGCAATATAGACTGCAGCTGGCAACGGGGAGACCTCACAGAGACTGAGAAAGAGGCTACCCCACCCACAGGTACCCATACACTCCGACAGAATCATTGTTCCCAGCAGCAGTGCAGTCGTAAGTGGCACGTGGGTGGAGTGGTGGGGGTTTTAAACAAGCCCTCTTACTAATGCCCCTTTTTGCGGTTACCGCAACCATTAATTAAAGGGGAAAAAAAGAGTGCATCAGATGTTGGTTTTATTAGCCAAGGCTCCTTAGAGGGACTCAAAAAGAAAGGAACATATGTCACACATTTGATCATGCCCCCCTCCCTCCCTGGTACTTGCCCACCTCACACACAAAATGTACAGTCAGCAGCCGTCTGCAGACACAATAGCATTTGCTTGATCTTAAGGAAACTGTTAAAAGCTGGCCCTGCTCACGCTTCAGTTTCTGCTGGCTGGTTCATATTCTCCACTACTTCATATTTGAAGCTATAATTATGGTAATAAATTATCAAATTTAAATTTAAAGGTTTGTGTGTCAATCTAATGTCTCCAATAATGACAAAAACCGGGGTTCAAAGTGACTTTTTGAGTTCGGGTGGCATAGGCTGAAATTCAAACCTTAAAAGTACATGGGTTCTGCTCTCTGCACAATACCAAGATTAGTACCTGGATTAGAAGCAATCAACCTGTCTGTCTTTCACCCATTAAAACTGTAACTGTCTAAAATAAGAGGCAGATGTGCTAAATCACTAATTTTGTACACAACGTTGCATGCATACTAAAAGTACATAGATAATATACTTCTTTCATTCTCATTTTCCCTTGGAGTGTGATTGCATGCCCTAGCTTCAGGGACACGCTGATTTATGAGACACATGCCTGTTTTTTCATGACTTGTTTGATTGCATTCTCAGCTCTCAGGCACTCAGGCTGCCAAAACCATAAAAGTTCACACCTGCGCAAAATTTCTTGCGAGTCAGATGAAACAGGCAGAGCATGAGGAAGCAGGTGATCTAAGGTATTTCACTTCCCTTGATCAGCACAGGCATGTAATACAGATGAAAAAGTGGCAAGGCTGATTGATTGATGTTCAGTATACTTTTGTACAAGTTTTATCTTTTGGGGTGGTTAAGTTCATAGGCAGGGAAGGACACATACTTTTGAAATGGTTCATTGTTCTGTGTTGATATTGCTCTCTGCTGGTGTCCTTTAATGTACTGTGTACAAAATACACCACTGGGGTAGCTATAGTTACACATTTAAAGTCTAATATTTATTTTTTCTTTATCTGTTCTGATCTTCATAAAACATACTTTCGTTGAAGTTAAGCAAAGGTAGGTGTGAGATTCTCACAGTAACATAATCCTGAAAATGTTTCTTGTTAACCACACAAAACTCTTAGACAAGGTGTGTAACAATAGTTTTTATTCAAACCACAAAAAGTAATACTTATTTGTTGTTGTTACAAATTTTTTTAATATATTTATATAAAAAAAAGTTAAAGTTTTCAACACATTTTACCATCATTTTCCGTATGCACTGAATCATTGCAGAGTCATGTAGGGGCTCCTGTGTTCAATGGATAAGACTCAGGGCTCCATAACATTAATTTATAGTCAGGAATAGAGAGTTAGACAACTTGGGCGAATGTGTCAAGAATCATAAACTCATTCACTTATATTTTTTTTTTCAGTGATGTATGTTTAAAAAGAAGAATTTGATTTTACTTAAATTTAAGTTGATAAATTGTCAAAGTTGGTGTAAGCCTAAGCTTTTTTTTTCCATTATTGTTACTTTTTTTTTTTTTAACAGATAAACACTTGTGGAAAATTTAATTGAACATGTAGAGTGAAAGGCTACTGAGTTCAGTAGAAGTTTAATTAAATTCAAATGCATTCCAGCTGTAGTTCCAAACTAAAAAATGACCTCATCAACCACACTCCTGCAGTTTCCACTGACTTTCCAATCAGTCAGCTTTCTTTCTTGCAGACAATAGCAATGTTTATTTGTTACCAGCACTGAAACAAATAAGGGAGTGCGACGCTTAATTTGTAAATCAAACAGTGTCGGAACTTAAATAGCAAAGTGAGAGAGGAATTAACTGAGGCCAAAACAAAGATACTGAAAAATGTTTCTAAATTATGTTTAAATGCTTTATGTGTAATTTATCACATAAAGCAGGACCATGTATTGCCTGGTTGTTTAGTATACCCCACACTGCAGCCAGGTGCATTTCCTCCTCCTCCTGGGACAACAAGTGCTGCTCTAACTTTTTCCCCTCCACTTACCTTTTTCTTTCTTTGACTTTTGTAAAAAGCAACACATCATTTTGGCATTTTGTATGATGATGTCCTGAGTCAGGAAGCCCATGCACTGTAGTCCCTTGTGATTACAAAAAACCTTCTGTAGCAATAATGCAATAAGCGTTGTCTCCTATCTACATTCTCTTGGTTGTTTTTCACTTTGCCTGACACAATTGTGCATTTATCAGTGTAATTGCTGGAGTCGGAAGCACTGATGTTGTCTATTAGGCGGATTTCTACCCTGTTAAGAGCGTAGAACCTTTTAATGTATGACCCTGCTTGAGTGTAGTCCTACACAATTACACACCAACCAGAGATTGAAAGTACTGATGATGCTGATGATTGGGCTGGTCAGGACGGTGGGTGATCTGATGGCAGTGATGATATTGGACCACCCTTCACTCTTCTGACAAGCCTTTCAGATGGACTCAGAGAGCGAAACAACAAAGTGAAACTGAGGTTAATCATTTTATTTACTCACTTTTCTCTCCCCCCTTTTCTCCTCTCCTTCCTTTATTCAACCAAGTGATGGAGCTCGGACCATGGAGTGCAGGGGGAGGAAATCGATAGGGAGCGCATTACAGTAAAACGTATTGATTAGGAGACCTGTGAGCAGTGTGTTGGTCGCAGAGATGGTGGAATGATGCAATGCTTAAAGGAATTTATCCTTTGACTTTTACATTAACCTTTTATTGACTGCTTTGCCTGTCCATAATTAACACTCACTTTAGCTAAAGTGGTTAGTTTGAGCGCAAAGGGGCTCGGGCCCTTATTACAGTGAGGGCCGTGGAGCTACTGCCCCAGCCGCAGTTCAAGTGCACTGTGCTGCACGGAGGTACAGGCCTCTGTGGAATAGAGGCGATGGAGTCCTAGATACCTTTCGCATTAGCATACCATTTGAGCAGGGGCCTGCCAGGCTATAAGGTTTCAGGGCAAATTGAAATGAGTGATTGTATTGCCAATCTCTCTTGACCGAGCGCCAGATGGGATAGTTAGGCCCATATCTGTCTGGGGTTAATCCATTGGAACAGCCTGGACTCGCAAACACATTCTCTACCTCCTTTAAAGCCCTTCCTTTCCAACACCACTGAACACACACATGCACGCCTCTTTGTCTTTGACCTTAACTTTAAGGTGGACTGCTCTGCCAGGGGAAAGTCTTTCGGAGGGCCTTGTTTGTACGCCACTGTGGCTTACACAGAATATCTTGTGAGAGCCCTGGAGAGCTTAAGGCACCTCGCCCGGTATTGACTTTTTGTTTGGTTCCATTTTAGCAGTCAGGGGACGGTACTCGGGAAACAGTGGTAGATTGTGTAAAAGTGTGTGCTGAATTACCTTCACTATATTATCTTTGATAGTCCTCCAGCCTCTATATCTTTTATATCTCTGGTAAACCAGGAGCCTTCTGTTTGCGTACAAATGTTGCAAGATCCCTTGTCAAATAAATGCAGCAGCTCTGTTGAAGGTGGCCAGTCGGGGTTTCACGCTATGTAGCCTTTCATTATGACTCAGGGCAGCAGAAAAAGGCTGTTCTTTCAAAGCTCTGCTGCATGAATACTTAATCAGACCAAATCAAAAGCATGGCTTCCTCTGGCCTGTGGTGTCCATAAGCCGATGTCAGCAGAATCACACGGTGTGTATATGTGTTTGCTGTCTCGGTCAGTTTGCACTCACACACTGCAGAGATCAGTATGCCATCCATGTCTTCATCTTCCCTCTCTGAAGTGGTGCTTCCTTTAATTCGCACCCTAAATAAATGATGAGAACATTTAAACACATGGCTCGTCGCAAAGCCCCAAGGTCGCTTAATCGTATTATTTATGAAGTGATGTGCTACATAATGGTACTTAGTGCATGTTAACAGATGCTATTATCAGGCCCTGATCCAGAACGCCAAAAGATATATTGGACAGTGGATGTTAATGCTGCTCCTCACCACCGTAATGCAGCAGCCGTTTAAAGGGCTAACCACACCAAAAATGCAGCACTTAGGCTGAGAGCCAGTTGAACATTAAGTGGCTCTAGAGAAAATATATTACAACAAATTGTGGCAGCCCCCGGCTGTCCCCTAACAACTTTAACATCCCCTCATCCCATCCATAACCGACCCCCATATCTTTCTCTTGGTCTCCTTTATGCCCTCCGCTCAGTCAGTGGCCACAAGGTGGTGTTGGTGGTTGGGCGTCTGTGGATTGGGTAAAGAGATATGACAGACGGTGGCATAATGACTGAGTGGGGAATTTAGCTGGCCTTGTGGCTCGGGAAGCACACACTACACACAGGGAACATACAAAATGCCATATCCAGCCTCTCCCTGTTGCACCTCCAGGTCAGGGGTCACTCTCGTCTGTCAGGAGGAAGAGGGAGGGCAGATTTACAGTGACAGCAGAGAGCACAACAGAGTCACAGCAGTAAATATTTACACAGGTCTGACAAAAGATGTGGCCGAGGTCTGCGGGGGTTCAACATACTGTGGAAATTACAGATGACCTCCAATTATTAATCACACAACAATCATGCTGTTACACAAAGAGGCTGGGTTTCTCACTGCAGCAACAGAGAGTGATGTTCTTATGAAAGCATCCTGCTGTGTGGGGCTCTTGGTGAGTGTGAAATGAACAGGGCATTAATCACGATGCATGATATCATGTCTTATCATCACTTTTATGCTGTCACAGGCATTCATCGCTTGAGAAAATATGTTCTGACATCACTTTTCCTATTTGTCTCAGCTATGTTTGGTTCTGGGACCTTTCTGGCTTGAAAGTGTGTCAGTGTTGCCAAAAACAGTTCAAGCATTCAAGACAAGTGCAGGAAATTAAAAATGCTTACAGTCTCTTTTATACAAGAGAGACAAAGACAAACTCCTAAGCTGCGAGTGAGATAGAACATCCTCCATTTATCTCCAACTCTTAACAAATTCACTGTTGCTGAATGCAGCAGCAGAAAGTCTTCCAAGTCTGTTGCCCTGATGTGTGTTTCTTCCAATTAGTTCTGATGGGAGGGAGGAGTTAATGGCTTTGTGTGTTTCCTGTGTCCTCTCGCCTCAGGTGCCACTCGAGTCTGGCGCAGACGTTACCCCCCGAGGAGGCCCCAGTGGACCGACCCTTCTGGGGTGTGGATGACCCCGGCATGCCTCTGCCCTTTGATCTGGCTGATATCATCAGCAGAGTGGAGTCCCTGCTGTGGAGGTGGGCCCAAAATAAATGTACACACTCACTGAATAAGTATATTTTTTTTAATGATGGGCAAAATTGCCCGAGTCATCTTTTATTGCAGTAGCATTAATCTCACACAGAAATTAAGAAATCCAACATTTGAGTGCAATTTATTCAAATTAAAACCCTTTTATTAGTGGTAAGGGATCCACGTAGAACAAAATCTAAAACATTTATTTGTAGCTGGAGTCGGGTTGGGTCAGTTCTTCTCACACACCTGGAGCCTCCAGTCTTCACCTCCTCCAACACTAACAGATTTTTGTGCTTGGTCTTTCTGCCAACTAACCACAACTAGAGAAGAAAAGTAGTGTTGGTGAGTATCCCATTGAGATTTTGAGGGTGTTTTTAACCTTTATTACTCCCTTCAAATGTTGGTAATTTAAGTATTGGTTCTTCTACAGTCTAGATGAACCTGAAAGAACCTGATATCTGTGTCATAAATATACATACCTAAAGGGAAACATAGAGCCATAAATTATGATGTAAATGTTTCTAGAAAATCTTAACTTAAAGTTAAATACAAATTAAAATAATTATACAGTTACATTCATTTTAAGGGATAATTCTGGGTGTCAGTAATTGTACCAATCAATTACTTTTTAACATGGTATTTGTCCCAAATTAATAACTTAAGTTAAAGGTTGTATTTTTCTTTTTTTTTTTTTTCATTTGGCTAATATGCAACAGCAATAAAAGACACAGTTATTTCATGGCTTTTCACACAGCAAAACTAGGTTTGCATTACATGTGGCTGCTGCTGTATGATTGTAATAATACACCAATTCAGCATCCATTCACTCAAGTGCTTGGCCTGTTTATTTAACACTTTTCTATAAGTTAATGGACCAGCTATTATTATTCAGTGTTTTACATAAATACGTGCACACAGACACGCAATAACTGATGTGATTATTTTTAGAGCAGTTTGTGAACCGTCAATCATGACATGGAGACTGAAACGTACATGTGGAGCACACGATGTGGGAACAGCTGAAAGGCTTGCTCAAGGCACAAGCAACACAAATGGCCATTTATGGTCATTATGAAGGCCCAAAAGGACAATTTAAATAAAAAACAAAAATCAAGCACTAGTCTTAGCAACGCTATTTGCAGAGATTCCTACAGCCCTACAAGTTTAACTTGACCTGGTCACTTCACATACAGCTTGATCCAGCAGACACCTGCTTCAAATTGTGAACAAAAATATGTTTAAGATTCAAAAGTTGAGTTCATTTTGTGTAAATGGAGCCAGTTCAAAAGTCCTCTACTGTCCTGATGTCTATTTCATGTTTGTCTATTTCTCTTTGTTTTCAAATTACATTACAACCACAAAACTAAAAAAAAAATAAAAAAATACATTACATTATAGAGGCAAATGATACATGGCTCTGAAAACTGTTTTTTTCAAATGAAAACAGAAAAAGTGCAGCATATTTGTATTTGTACCCGACCCCAAATATAAGACAAACATTTTTAGAATTACGTTTCACTCAATTACGTTTTTTCTTGGTTTGGCTTCTGTATCAACTTTGCACAACCTAGTGACGCAATATTTACAAACTCTTCTTTGATCACACAAAATTGAGCTCATTCAACGGTTTTGCAAAAAATGTGCATCCACTGTTGTTTTAAACTATAATTGAGAGCTTAATAATTTCAGTGATTCCATGTTCAGCCTTAGCCTTTGACATGAATAAATACCAGGAAAAATAAGAGTATTTTTCATGTTTTCATACTTATGTTGTTTCTGTTCCATTAGGATGTGAAGGACAGATAAAGGAATTAAGGATGAAATCAACCCACCAGCTTCTCTGAATGGTCCCCACTTCAGTTTGAGGAGACTGACCACTGATGCTACATTTATTGTGATTCCATCTTGGTTGGATTCCTTGTGACTGGGGCATCTACACCCTCCCTTTCTATTTCACCCACCGCTTTCCCTGCCGATACTGGCATTCCGGTCGCTCCAACTTGGATTTGTCTGGGGGCAAAAACCAGACCACCACCTTTATATCCAGAGTAGTGCTTCAGTAACATGCTAACAACGCAGAGCTTAGCATTGAGCTACTAGTATCACAACGGTCTAACAAAACATACGTGGAACCTACATTTCACTGTTAGCATACATTGTGTAACTATTTATTATTTCTGTGTACTCTGTTGCTTAATCTCACGTAATCCAAACATGCTTCAGTGGATCGACTCCTCGGTAGTCACAGTACAGTACATCCATATATGCTTTCTGCTTGTCTCACGGTGTTATGATACAGTATAGATTGGTAAGAAAACTCACTTTGGTCACATGGTATTGCATTCTTCACTTGTGTATAGCGTAACCCCGTTTTATTGTGTTCAGAAGTGGAATGAGCCTGAAGAGACCAAAGAGAGACTACGATAAGAAAGTTCTGAATGTCATCCGGTGGAAAACATGAAGAACGTGTCGTGTTTGTGGTGCAGTGGCGTGCTTGTGCCATTTTGCTTTGCGAATGTACTTTGTGTGTATGTATGCGTGCGCGCGCGCATTTACCAATGCGACTATACATGTGATCGGTTGTTGACTTGTGTGTGTGTTTTTTTTTTTTTTTTTGTGCACGCTCTCCCCCCCACATGCCTACATAAATGTGTGAATGTGATAGTGTGTGTGAGCCCTGCAGGACGCCTGCTAGTTGTTTGTTCTTGAAGACGAAGAAACGGGGAGCTGCAGAAGAGCCCCTTCTTCCTCTGCTCTGATGAAAGGCAGCTCTGATAGAATGACCCGGAACACAACCGCCGTTTCTCATAATTACAGCTGTTCAGTCGCTTTTAATTACTCTTAAAGTGTGTAGAGCACCACGTTCCCCTGTAATGCTGCGGGCCATCCGAGAGAGCGAGGGGAAGATCCGGAGCTTCTGACAAAATCCACTTTCAGAAAAGCTGCAAAAACAGGTTGAGGAAGAGGGCCGACCTCAAAGTGATTTAGCAGCTCAGCTCGTTTTATTTCTCTCTCTATCTAATTCATGATGAAGTAGAGATGCTGTTTGCTATTTAAAATGCAAAATGCGCTCCCTTTTTTTACTTCTAAGGTTTTTTCCAAGATGTTAATGGTTGCCAAACACTGTTCTTCTTACTTCTTCTCTTTCAGCGCTTTTTGTTGTTTGTTATTGTCGGGGAGATTGGTTTGTAGATCAGCAGCGGTGTTGACTTGTTTGAATCACTCTGTGCTCCCAGCGCCTCAGCTTGTATGTCTGAAGCAGTAGGAATGGCAGTAAATAAAAAAGAAACGTGTTTTATCCAATCGCCTGAGTCCTTCTCATTTTTTGAAAGTTGTATTCCTATCCAGTACAGCACACAGGTACAAACTGTTCATTACAAAATAGGTGCAGACATAAAAAATCATGTTTCCAATCATATTTCCTAACCTAAATCTTTTGAAAATAATACGTATAGTAGTTAACAAATGTATGCAGGCTTAGCCGATAAAAGCTAACATTAGAACAATGTAGCTTGTGTGCAACAAAGAAGTCTTACGTTAGGATAAATTGTAAGTGTGCCTCTGTATCTGGTGCATTTTTGGTTTTGTTTTGTTTTTTGTAGCAAGGGACTAGAGTTGATTAGGAAAAGTAGAAATTGTAGAGATGTGCTGAATCAAAATAAGTAAAAACTAATCTTGGAAGAACATGTCTCAAAAATGTACTCAAGTAAATGTGAATACAATACTGTATTTTTATGGAGTTCATATTGTTTTGATTCGTCAGTGTGCTGCAAACATTTTTGTGCAGCTCTCTCATGAAAAATAGATTTTTAATCTCATTGAGACATACCTGGTTAAAGTAAAGGTTACAGTCTCTGTACTTTGTGTTCGTCTATCGTAACAGGAACAAATCTGTAAAAGTTAAAGGGATCTGAAGCCTTTTGCAAGTCAATGACTGGAGAATATGTTCTGCTGATTTAATGGGCTACAACTTAAAACAGTGCCAGTATCTTTAATATTGCATCCCTTAACATTTTGCCGTACTATATTTTGCTTTTGGAGAAACCTCCTGATACCCCTGAGTGAGCACTAAAGCTTTTTTCCTTTCCTTTATTTTTATCAGATAATCTGCTGATTCTTTTATCTCCGAGAAAAGCTGCTGTGTCAGCAAAAACTTTCCTCCGACTGACTTGTGGACAGATGGATTGAACGTCGTCTCTCCCAGTAAAAGGAATGACGGCTAATATTCTCAATTGCACTTCGAGACCTCTCCGCCCCGCCCTTTACCAGCTGCTGTCCCAGAGGTTGCTTGTGTTAACTACTTCCTGTAGTGGCTGAGTGACTGAGTGATGGATGAGTGTGGAGCATTCTCCCCCTTTAGGGGGCAACTAAGAAAAGGGGCCCCACTTGAAGAGACAATTACACGGCGCTGGTGAGAGCCACAGGTATGCATTGTTCTGACCGGGGTCAGCCGCCATCCAGCCAGCCGAGCCATACTCAATTAGGCCGACAATAGGGGCAGAGAGAGATAAAATAACCAGGTGTGTGGTGAGGAAAAGGTATCGGTTTAGGGTCAAATCCCAGTCAAATGTTCCAGTGTGTGGCTGTGGCGGTAAGGCTGAATGCAGTTTAGATAAATAAAATCAAGAAATGTGTTTTAACTTACCTGTGATAAATATTTAGACGCCACCTGCAAAACTTAGATTTATTATAACATTTTGATTAATAAAAATCCGTCAAGGTTAAACGAGGAACTATTCCAGATCTATAATGTGTCAGGCAGCCCTGGCCACACTTGGCTCTGTGCAGCAATCATTGCACGAGCTACACACTCTAAAATGTATTTTGTATATACCAAAATGAAGACACTTGTTAAAAGAATTTGCATGCCTGAGTTTTTGTAAACTGATCCGCATGTGTAATGTATTTGTGTGTGCGATCATTGTGTGTCCAAGGAGTCCTGGCTGGTGTCAGAGGCCCCGGGGCCACAGAAGCAGCAGTAATTGTAGAAGCAGGGAGAAGAGCTGAAGATAGCATCGCAGCTCTGGGGCGGCTGTCAGCAGTGGGACGGCCTGCTCTCATTTGTCACCAACACAGACACACACCACTCAGCACCAACAAAACATTGACTTGATTGAGTACATGTGAAGCAACACAAGCCCTAATGTTTTGCAACTGTTAATTACACTGAAGGTCATAAAAGAGGCAGAGCGGAGAAGTTTCACATCAGCATGAAGACTGTGAGGCACATAAAATAACTGCTGTAAATCCAGCTAAAGGTTAAAGATCTGAATCACTTTCTGGGGCTGGTGCAATCTTTTCCTATTCATGTGCAATTTAGATCGACTCGTAAAACGTTTGGGTTGTTTATGCAAGATACATAAAAGTCTATTTTGTTTCTTTGCTAGATTTCTATTTATTAACCTCCATAAAATTTAAACTACTAAAAACTCAAGAAAAACAATTTTTATAAACCATAATTATGTGCCTTTTGTTCCAAAGTTATCCATGCGTTCAGTTATTTTTTTTTATTGCTTTGCCTGTAAGGTAGTTGTTTTATCTACTTGATTTGATCGTTCTGTTGCGTGTCAAGTGGCTGAATGTCTGTCTTTGTGTTACCGAATTCTGCAAAGCACTTTGTTACACCTTACTGAACAAAAAGTGCTCTACAAATAAAGTTGGATTAATTAATTGATCATGGAATTTTATTTATCACACAGGAACCCATTTCTGAAAGGAATTTGGACTATTATTTTTGACTCGACTCTTGCCGTAGACCTTGGCACTTTTAAAAAAAATATATTATTGTCAAAAGAACCTTGAAATAAGAAGTATTCAGTAAGAATGCATATGGTACTATATACAATATAAGGACTTTTCCAGTCCACCTGATAACCAGATGTTAGATTTTTTGGGTAGTGTGCAAAACACTGAAGTTGACCATGCGTTCGTTTGATGCCATGCAATAACAGTAAAATGAAAAACTATTTGCTTTGTTAGGGCCAAACATAATTGAATCATCTGCATCTCATCTAAAATGGATGGTGTGATCTGGCAAACATTAACAGTATTTGAATGATGGTCTGAAAGTGGATTTTCCTGAAGTGATTGTTTGCTTTGGATCCACATGCAACACTGGCAGTCCGAACTGGCCATCCCAGAACATTAACCTTATTCTACTTAACTAACATGGAAAATAATTAATATTTTATGTTGGCAATATGCATTTAAACAAAATAAATTACACAACGTTTTGCACCACGCTGGAGAAATTCTCTGTTGAACATTATTATTTTTATTAGTAGTATAAGTATTGTCTTTTTTTATGTTTCAAGAATGTATTTTGCAGAAATGCTACGGTAGCTCTAAAAACCAATGCTTTCTAAAAACATTCAAATACTCACTGTTGAAACATACCTATTTTTGCGTTTACATTATTGAAGTTGCAGGATGTAAGAAGCGCAGCCTATAGGCCGATAGAAAACTGATCACCACTGACATGCTTCCTCGCCCCCCGTTCATTTAGCATTAGAGGGAAAGGGAATTGACGGCGAAGTCATGTTGGTGATGTTTATGTAGTCAGAAGCCTTGCAGCTAAGCAGCTCTGATGAACACAAGCTATGGCGTGATGAGTGTGTGCACTTATTGCAAAGTGGAGAGGAGGTCTTCAGGGAGAAAGCCCTTTCAGATCAAACAGTAATCTGATCAAATGTAGAGCATGTTTGTGGGTCTTTGCTGTGGCCCTGGCTCTGGTAACCAGCCGCCGCAATATCATCTGTCCTGCAGGACCTCAGTCTCTTTAGCTCACCCTCTTTCATTACCAGTCTGGAACGGCTGACCCATTTCTCCCATTCAATCCCCATATTCATTCCACACTCATTGATCTCTGCTGGTTGAATTTTCTACCACTGGAGTTTGTCTGAAAAGATGATCTTTGTAGCAGTTGCAACACTGTGGCTAGTGTAGAAACAGATCCCAGGAGCATGAAAGTTGGGATTCTTTGTATGCTGAACGGCCTGCTCCGCTGGGTTATTTGATCTGACAACAAAAATCACCTGGCTTGCCTTAGGGAACCAAACCAAAGTCAATGTTACACGTCAGCTAATGTTCAGCTTTTGTTCTTTATTTCAGAATGAAATTAGTTGTACTTTAGCCAACTATAAAGCACAGAAGCAACAAAAAGAAAGTTTCTGATTGTGAATTCTCACTTTTACACCATTCCAGTCCACTGAGCCCTGTTTCTCCAAACCGCCAATGAAGCATCCCCACTCACACCTGCCTCCCTCTCTTAACATTGCGAGACCCCTTATTGCCCCGCCATTCATATCAGTGGGATTAAATGGATCGTTTTCCAACGTTAGCAGCTCCTCCGCCGAGTGGTCTTGATGTCAGGGCCAAGCATAATTGAGTCATCTGCATCTCATCTAAAATGGATGAAAGGACTTTCTGATATCGCCAGTCCTCTCCCCATGCAGCAACCCACTAACACACGCACACACACACACGCACACACACACACGCATGCAAATCCACACTTAGGACGAAAGAGAGAGAGCTTTTTATTCATTTTAGGAAGATAGAACAAAGGCAGCCAGAGATAAAGGAGCTATAACAACATCACCAGTGGAATTAGAAACCAAAGAATCCATTGATCAAAACAGGTATATTTACTTACATACTGTCCTTGCAAAAGTATTAATAATTTTCCACATTTTGTCACTTCATCTTAATTACTTTTGATTTGAAGTCTCAGACAGAGGAAGATTGGAAAATATACAAATATTTCATTAAAAAAAAGCCTTTCTGATTTTGTTTTTTTAGAGAAAAAACAAAAAGAGAAATCCTGTATAATTTTCCAGCCGCTTGGTAACTTTGCTCTAGTCTGTATGGGCTGATTACATAAAATCCCAATAATACACACAGGCTTATCAGTTGTACAAGTGTAGGAAGAATGTGCAAAAGTCCAAGCAATATTTATTCTTCTGCAAGGCAATGTACTGTGTGCGACTGTACACCACAATAAATTGGCACTATTTATAAAGCTTTGAGCATTTACACAAGATTTGGGAAGATGCTGTCATTTTTCTCCTAACAGGACTTTTTTTTTTTCCAAAGCAGCACAGGATAAAGAGGAGGAGAACAAAGTGACAGCTAATACTTTACAGGTGAAGCATTCCACCTGAAGGCAGCTGGGGACAAAAGTATCAAATTGTCTCCTTTCAACGTTGATGGCAATTAGAGTCATTTATTGTACGAGAATCATCACAGTGATGCATTTTACTTACCGGGAGTTTTTTTTTTTTTTTTTTTTTTTTCCTTTTCAAAATCTCTCTGAGATCCTCCACAGAAAACAACAAAAGGACGAGTACAAAGACGCAGATGGATCTGTTGATCTGCCTCATTTCAAAAGATGAAGACAAAGCTGAAGATGAAAGAGAGATGTTGTTCAACAAGAAACAGAGAATATAACCAGAAATGAGAGAGAGAGAAAAAAAAAATTGTGTAATATCTACTGTTCCTCGTCTTCTATCAGCATTTGAAGTCTTTCTCAGTTGCACCGGACTGCAAAAGCAATCGACCTCATCATTCTCTTCCTACGCTGCCATCATGTTTAATGTATCTCCAGGAGACTGTCAGAACAAAGTTGTGAATATTAGGTCATACTTAAGGATTATTCTATATGCAGAATCCAAGAGGCAATGGACAGATGTGAGAAGGGAGGAGGGATTGCTTTGAAAATGGGGGGTGTGGGTGGCAGAAAGGTGTGGTGTGTTCGTCAGGAGTGATGCTCACCTTATCTGCTCCAACCTTGAGGATGAATTGGCAGCCACCGCTTTAACACACACACACACATGCACACACGCACCATCTCAGTAGCGCACACACTCATATCCCTAACGCTACTGCCCCTTGATTGACAGCTCTTCGAATGAGTGTCTGAGTAGAGTCGGGCTCTGGCCCTCCAAGTAAGTGGGCCGTCAAATTACATCCTGGGGACCGGCTGGCCCTCCACTCCCCTGGCAGAGGAGATCTATTTATTTGTCTGTTTATTTGCTTGGTTTAAATATTTGGTGGGGGAAAATATTGAATTTTTGTCCCCCGGTCAAAGTCCCCCTCATATTTAGTTAATAAAGAGCAGAGGAGGTTGTTTGCCCAGAAAAGTGCAGGATAGGGGACTTTATTTAAGGGAGTCCTCGGAGAGAGCCGGTGACCTTCTTCCGGAGGAGGAGAGGTTTGTGTACACTGAGATGAGATTCTCCCTCCCTGCCTTCGCTAGCCTCTATTTTCCAGTCTAGATGTGCTTCCTCCCTTCTTCCTCCTTGCTTGCTGTCACTTTCTGTCCATCCTCGTCTCTGCACTTCTTTTTCTTGCTCATCTCTCGGCTGACTTTCCTCCCCATCTCTCTTGCCCACCTCTCTTTCTTTGCAGAGCCTTGCTGTATTTGACTGGAGCCTCTCTGTGGACTCCCCGGGCTGCATCCAGGTTAAACTCTTAATTGCTTCGGCAGTGGGTGGTTTAAGGCATCGGCTCATTGCAGCTCAGCCGGTCCCAGTGCACGGGGGCTGCAGGGGTTACAGGGGGGGGCGGGGTTGCTCTGAGTTTGGCTGTGAGTGTTGAGCACAGGGAGGAAGCGCTGCAAGATGATAAAGATTTATTAATAGATGCTGGAGACGACCTCTGACTGCTGCTCTCCAGCACGCTAATGCTGTGTGTTGGAGATGAGAAATGATCTCTACATGCCCCATCTATCTATCTATCCATCTGTCTTTCTTTGTTCTCCATTCTTCATAATATACTTAAATTAACTGCTCATACAACGGCCTAATCCATACATCGGCCACTGTTGTCGTCATGCAACTATAGTGACGATTTCTGGATTATAGCAGTCAGAGGAGCACTTTTCTTCAACAACTGTTCATTTATAATAAAATACATTATTTCATTATAAATGTAATAAAATAATGTATTTTATTACATTTATATTTACTAAAAAATATTTATTTTACTAAAAAAAACAACTTTCAATTTTTAAAAAACATGTAAAAGAAAACAAAAACTTTTCTTGTTGCACAGTCAACAGAAAGCTTGTAGAAAGAAGCTAGTCTGTTAAAAATGGTGAAGAGGATAATGATTGAAGAACTTAAACTAGAATTATTTATTTATTTTTTGAACGATTTCTGTGCATGTTTACCACTTGTAAATACCAAACTCTGCTGTTTTCACTTTAGCAGGCCACATGATACAACAGTGCAGCAGTCATAGTGAAGGCATACACGTACAATATATTTCACTCACTTCTCACTACATTAGCCACGCTTTTTCAACCACTTGACAACAAAGTCAACAAAACAACCAATTGACAAGCAGAAATTTAGTGGATTTAGGTGAAGATGACTTACTGAAGATGACATGAATCTAATGAGAAAAAATGATTTAAGTTACTTTGAATGTGGTATGGCTGCTGGTGCAACACAGTTTGGTATGAGTAATTTCATCTCACTATCAAAGAAAACATCCAGAATAAAGTGTTTATGTCAGAGGTAAGAATAGAATAGGCAGATTTCTCTCAGAGACCAACAACTCAAACTATGATTTTTACAAACCGGTTATGTAAACATCCACTTATGACAACTAAGAACAGGAAGCGGTGAGTAACTGGTTTAAAAATGATGAAAATGTTTTGCCTTGTATCATGGGTCTTCATTTGTGAAGCAGATTTCTAAATCTGCTAGACACCAACATGGGCAGATCATAAATTGGCATAAACAGCATGAATCTAGTGAGTATTGTACAGTGAGTAATGTCGCTAATCATATTCATCCCTCTTATGACTGCAGTCCATCATCTGGTGGATACTATCAGCAGAATAATGCAGCACATTGCAACCCAAGTTATTTGGGGTAATCCAGATATTTTTATAACTGAGGTTATGTCTCCCTTTGTCTCTTTTATCCTGCCATCCACCATTCGTGAACTAAGTATGAAATCTTGCAAGATGTAGCAGGATTTGAGTTTTTAAAAGTGGGGGCGGAGCCCATTGTTTGGTCTGGGAGCGCATGTTGTGGACAGGGAAGTTCAGGCCTGGCTGCTGCAGGTGGGCTAAATTTATATTTTGTTTTTCTTTTTTGATTATGATATTCTTACTGATATGCCTTTCAGTTTCTAGATGCATCTAATATTTGGAAAGATTGAGTTTGACGGGCTTACAAACAGGAAGAAAAGAACTGGTGAGTGTTTATTTCATTGTTTGGTGCATGCTAATGCTAACATTAGCATGCTATGCTAAGGCAGCCGCTATGTTTGGTAGGTGACTCGTGGAGCTATTTTGTTCAACACTATTTGATGAAAGAGATCCTTTTATATTGTCTGATGGTGCAATATTAACATTCAAATATTCTAGAACATTAATGAAGATGAAGAGTACTCTATTTGAATAATTGTCATTATATTGGGTTATGATAACCAGTGAAGGAATCCTGCACATGTATATTTTCTTATCTGTTAATGGTGAATTGTAGTCTGTCTCCACCACATCCAAAGGGATGCTCAACATCTAAACCTGCTAGAGACTGACTCAGTCTTTTGATTCCTGGACTGGTTACTGGTGAAACAGAACTGGACTTTTACTGCTTGTTATAGTCAGGATCTTTATCAGCATATGGACATTTTTTTAAATATAGAATTTGATCATCGACTTATTGGAAATGTTTGTGGTTAATGTAAAACTAAACAAGTTGTCTAATAGTGAAAGCTTATCCTGTATATATTGAAAATCATTTTTCCAACTACAATATAAACCTTCTGCACTGTTTTTCTGTGTCTGGTGTGTTAATTCAGCTCTGATCCTCCCTGAGTCGTATCTTTAGGTTTTCTGATATATTGCCCCTTACTTTAAACCAGGGGTGTCAAACTCCAGTCCTCAAGGGCCGCTGTCCTGCAGTGTTTAGATGTGCCACAGGTAAAAAACAGTGGAATGAAATGGCTTAATTACCTCCTCCCTGTGTAGATCGGTTCTCCTGAGCCTTGCTAATGACCTAATTATTCTTTTCAGGTGTGGTGCAGCAGAGGCACATCTAAAAGTTGCAGGACAGCGGCCCTTGAGGACTGGAGTTTGACACCCCTGCTTTAAACAGTTATCTCATTTTAGCGTTATTGCAGCATCATAAATGCTACAATATCACATCTGCAACACATAACAAAGAATTTGCCATATTTCTTTGGTCTCTCAGAGTCACCAGCTCTCAATCCATCAGAGCACCTTTGGGAAGTGGCGGAGAAGATGATTCATAGTTCAAATCTGCTTTGTTGTCGCAGTTTTGGAGATTTCACCCAGATACGTAGCGGGTGCTTAAAAACCACACCTGATCACTCCAGTCCATCCTGGTCGTCTTCACAAATACCTTCTATGTGTTTCTTTTTTTGGAGACAAAGGACTTGTTCTCAGATACAATGCAACCTGTACTGCTTCTGTAAACCAAGTCCTCTGTGATATCCCTCAGTGACTTACACAGATGGCTTTTTATTTTAATTATTATTTTAAGAGTACATTTTAACTAGGTTTCTAACACTTTACACCAGTAAAACAAATCAGTTATACTGTCTTTTCTCCTCCCCCTCTTACAGATAAACTGTGCTGGTGTGTCCATCCGTCAGGTTCAGCTTGTCACAAACAGCCTCAACACATCTCCACATTGATCCAGGCTGCAGTTTAGTTGAGGCCCCTACTACTCCTAATGCTGTTCTGCCACCAAAATAAAACCCGGCGACATGCCTGCTCAGCTAATCAATGGGATCAATAGTGCATTGCATCCTCTTATAAATATGTTGACACCCGTCAGGTCCTGTAAGTCAACTGTGAATTACATTTTTGTGCTGCCACGCTAGTTAAAAGAGTCAGTATGCTGCTCGGTGTGTGACAAAATCCAGCAGTCGTGGCTGATTTGAGTTAATGCCCCCGCATCTCAGTGCTCCACCCCTGCTATTGATTACTGTTTAAAAGGCTATGGGTAGTCAATACGACCCCTCATCACCATCTGTCTCTATTTACTAATAAATAAAGTGGAGTGCATTGACTGCTTGGGCCGGGCCTGTAAAAGCATGCATGCTAATAAGCGTCAGGCCCCTGTAGACACAGGAGCAAGAAGGTGTGGACTTTCTTCCTCCTCACAATCTCTGCCTTGTGCTTTGCACGAGGCACAGAACTCCAATCATTGTAATTGCCTGCCGGTCTTCCTGGTGTTCAATATCCCTCATCAAACGAAATGCGTCTTCGCTCCGCCTGCATGGATTTTTTTTTCCTCCACTCGTGTCCTCGCTGTTGTGTTGTTGTTTTTTCCTCTGCAGTAGTGTGCAGGTCAGCTTTTAGGGCCATGTCTAGTCATTTGTCAAGACGTGGGCCATAAGCTTTGCCTCACCACACTCTGTTTTACTGATCAATTACAGTTCATACAGAGGGGCTCATTTAAAAAAAGCACCAATAAAGCAAGTATCATAAATGACACCATTTTTTCCATCCAGGTTTTCGATCGGACTTTCTGCTGCATGTGCTCGGGAATAAATTAGTCTTTGTTTTAATAAAGATGCTGTAGAGTTGTTATGTTTTTGTTAAACTGCATGTTTTTTTGTTTTGCTGAACGGCGAATCCTTTTTTTCTTTCCAGTGAATGATTGTTTCCACAGAAAGTCATCAGATTTTCAAGATTAAGGTTTTTAAAGTTATAGTCAAAAAATAATTACACGTCGTTTAAGAATCTTAAGAAGAAAACTGATCCTGTTGATGAATGTAGTTATGATTTATTCACATTAAAATATGTTTACTTTAAAGGAACATAATCAATAAAACAAATGTATCTATAAATTCCATTCAATATAAGACTTCTTGCTAAAGTTGTTTTGACATTTTAAACGCATAATAATTCCACTGAATATAAGTTAAGACCTAAAGTTTAACATTTATGAATATTCAATCATCAATTAATTATTACAGATTCTTAATTTCTAAATAATAAACAATAGCCCATTCATATTAGGACTTTGACATATGATAACTCGCATTTACCATTTTTGGAAATGACAGTTGTCAAGGTCACAAAAATGCTAATATTTTAGAGCATAATAAAGTTATTCCGTGGAATAACATGGATTTTCTGAATTTAAAACATGTACCTTCAAGGGACTGAAGGGAAAAGCAGTTGAGGAAGTAAAAAGAGAAACATTTTGTTGTGTCCACTGCAATGAGTGAAGGAGCAAAAAAAAAAGAAAAAAAAAGGCGATATTCACAAAGCAGATGCACACAAACACATTCCTGCGTACAGACAGAGCATCCATTTGGTCTGACACTGATTTCCTGAGTGAAGGCGCGCTGCTGATGTGAGGAGGCTCTCCAAGCTCAGCATAACACAGTACTGCTGTGTCAACGGTGACCCGAGCGACCCTGCAGGAGCTGGAGAATGGGCTCTGGGGTCGCTCTGTGGCTCAGGTGAAATGAGGGGTCAGGGGTCAGCTGTCCAGTGTGTCAGGCTTGCTGATCAGGAAGTGTAGCCTCTCGCTTCAGGGAGTACAAAGGGAGTGTCATGTTTTGGATACATACTCGCACTCTGACATAAATCTTCCACGCTTACATGCAGCAGAGCTCCCTGCTAGTAGCACAGTGCCACAAGAAAGTGATGCAAATTATCATGATGTGGGAGGAGCGATCATTATTTTTAATGTGCAACTCTGAATTTCTTGTGGAATTTAATTCGATTTATAGACTTCTTGAACATATTTAGAACTCGACCTTATTTCTTCCAGGTTTTGTAGCAACATTAAACAGAGCAAGGGTTCATGTTTGTTTGTCCCAACCCCGGCTCTCCGTCTGCACCTCTCTCCCATTGTAGACACATCCAAACGGACCCCCTACCTCTGCAGTGCTGAGGCAGCCCTTCCTTCCATCCTCGATCCTGAGTCTCAGGTTAGAGAACTCACTGTTGTTCTGAGCCACCCCAACATCCTGGTACCGCTATGAAGGGAAAACACTGGCGCTTCAGTAGGGTTTCCTTCCCCCTGGCTTTTTCTGAAGCAGCCTCTGCTGGCTGTCCGGATCAAACCGGCCCACAGTGTGGTGCCGAGTCCTCTCTGCAAACAAGAGGAGGCCCTCTGCATTAAAGACTCGCAGCAGGAGCGCCCGTCCTAGAAGTTTAACTTTTCAACTGCCGTGGAGAGGTAGTATTACAAGGACGGATTATTGTACGAGCTTCCTCCCGAGTTTGTACTTGCAAATGATTCAAGTTATTTTAGTTCTTTTTTTTTATGAGTCAATATGCTGTGTATTTAATCAACCTGCTCTTTGCATACAGAAACGCTGCCTACAGCAAAAATACTGACACACATGAGATGTTTACACATCTGAAAAGTGTGGCACGTTTCCTTGTTCCTCTGACTGCTGACTCAGGAGGACGGCTCATCCCAAGACTTGTTGACTCCTGAAGGCTTTGTACATCAGGAGGCCGACATCTTTGCCAGCGCTGCTTTTTAAAATTGTTAAAGCAAAGTCAAATTGGATGCAAAGCATCTGTGGACAAATATTTTCAGGTTTTGCTGACAATTCTTGTTTAGATATAAGTTTGAACTAAGACAAGGTCAACAAAGGTGATCATGTCCCATAGTTTCACATCCTTTATTGGCTGCATACATCTTCATGTCAGCTGTGACAGGTTTTTCTCTGCCCACTGAGGAAATGCATCCCCACATGTGATGCTGCTGTGACACAGATTCTTCCACCTGAGCTCTGGATCTCTCCAGCTCTTCCAGAGTTACCATGTCCCTGTCTGTTAGCTGCTTCTCTGATTAGTGCTCTCATTTCTGTACCTATCATCACAGGTGGATGGCCAGGTTTGCAGTTATGCCAAACTCTATTAGGATGACGGATGGAACAGCTTTTTGATATTGTTTTAAACACACACAACAATCTGCTACAATTATTTGCGCTTCGCCTTTGTCCTCGTGATGAGGCTCTCCAACAAACTTCTGAGGTCTTCACAGAATCACATTTTCACACACAGGTGGAAGACAATGAGCTTAAGATTAGCTCAAGTTCAAGTGAACTGAACTTGAACCTGTTTGCATCATAGGGGGTAGAATACATACATCCTACATTATATTTGTCCTCCTTTGTTCACTTTGCAGTTATGTACTGCTGTGCATAACACAAAGGTTGATCCATACCCAGGAGATGAACATAAATTCTAGCTAAAATACTTTGAAGCTTGTTGCAAAATGTAGAAAAGTAACTTTGAAAGGCATTGTGTTCCTGTTTTAAATTTTTAAAGTTCATTTAACGTATTTTCAATTTTTTTTCATCCCAAATTTTGAATAGTAGTGCATCTGATGGTTATGCCAAAACCAGGCAATATTCTCAGATGTAAATTTTTCCGTTATCATCTTGCTGTTTAAATAAAAAACAGGAGATAGCCCCTCATCTCTCTCCATCTCTCGCTTTGCTCCCCCCCCCACCTGCCTGCCTCCCTCTCCTCCTCTTGCCTTCTTCTCCTGCTCACTCTGTCCAGGGAGTCATTATTGCTTTGGTAAATATTTCATAGACCTCAATACCTTTGCACACAGCCACCTGCCAGCAGCTTCTCTTCTCGTGGACAGAGAGATCAAAATGAAAGAGAGCAAAGTGGAGACAGTGGAGGAAGGAAGGAGTCTGTGTTTGTTAGATTTTTTTTTTTTTGCTGCCTTGTGTGCATTAGCATTTACAGTGAGGATGTCAGCTTTTTAATCGAGGCTTCTCAATGGACCGTGTCCCTCCACGTGTTCTGGAGAACTTCAGGGTGTCGTCACGTTTATGCAAAACAACGTTCCGTTTTCTGTGGTCCTATTTTTCACTTTACCATGTTTTTTTTTGTTTTTTTTCTCAGTTTGTTTTCAGAGATGGCAGTGATGGGAATGAGTGCGAGTCAGTCCTCGCTCAAGACGAGACACATAAAGAGAATACTAAGCCTCTCCTTCTTCTAACCTTGAGGAGCCCTGTAAGTGGCACCCTCTCTCCCTCCCTTTATTTTCCCCTTTCTCTTCTACAGCCCCACCTGTTTTTGACCGGGTTAGAGAGGGGTCTTGCATCACCTGCAGTGACCCCTCTCTTTCTTCACCTGGCCTGCATCTCTCCCCTCCATCCTTGCCTTGAAGAGGACTCAAAACGAGCTGCGATTCAGACATGAAATATTCAGCCTGGATGTAACCGCTTTAAGTTGTTTCAGAGTGGATAGAGTGTTGCCACAGAGCTTTGACTTCATAAATAAATGGTCAACAGCAGCTTCTTGGACGGCACTGCCTCCTGTATATATATGTGGCCAAGATGTTCGTGTGCCTGGGGCTAGGCCCTTCCAGTGAGTTCCAGGCCTTAAATATGGATAAGCTTTAGCCGCCCCTGGACAAACTCCTGTGTAGTCGGAATAATATTGAAGCTTAGCTGTAGATTCTGACCGAGAGAGAAAAGAGGAAAATCCTTGGAAAAGCAAGGCTGTTGGTGGTAGTACAATGAGAAAAATTTGTTTAGATGTGCTTCAAACTTCACGGATGTTTGTATGTCCAGCCAGCCGGCAGAGATCCTGTATTAGCTTCTGTTTACGCAGCATGAGAGCTTTCAGACTGAAGCGCTGCCTTACTATATTGCTAGCTGCCCATCTACACTCACCAGCTACTTTATTAGGTAGATGTCAGAAGTTATTGGCATGATGAACATCATAGCTGCTGTACATCCATGATGCAGAACTCCCCAAGCTGCCCTGTTGGGTTGAGATGTTGTGACTGTGGAGACAACATTGAACTTTCATGTTCAAGAATCTAGTTTGAAATTGTTTGAGTGCTTGCTGGATGTAGTCCTCAGACGTTCTCAAAACGCCCCTGTCACAAACAACCAGGCCAAGTTCAAAGACTCTCGAATCCCTTTTCTTCCCTGTTCTAATGCTTGGCTCGAACTTCCCCAACCAAGCTGTCTTCACCACCTCTAGGTACTTAAATGCAGTGAGACGCTGCTACGCGATTGGTTGATTTGCTGTTTGTGTTAAACAATTTAGCAGCTGCACCTAATAAAGTGGCCGCTGAGTGTAGCTACACTCTAATCCTTTCTAAACTGGCCCCCCTCCTATTTTCCACCGGAGGTCCAAAGCAGCTCCTGTTTCTGTTGAGGGAAAAGCTTGATGCTTGGTTTCCTTTGAGCCTTTCTGTGTAAACTCATGTTCACGCTTTTGCCTCGCAGTCCTGGACGTTTTAACCAGGAAATGAAATGAGTCTGTAACAAATGTTTTGGCTTCTGTTGAACTCTTTAGTGAACAGGAGCTTGCCAAACGTACTGTTCCCAGTAACCTCCTGGGACGGCAAATTCTCAAACTTCAATAATTGGGGGTGGGGCGGGGGTTGCAATAGTTTCTCGCTTCTTTATTGAAAATGCTTTAAAATAAATGTTTTACAGAATTGCTCGGGTATTAGGATAAGGAGGATTGAAATGAAGGATTTCTTTTGTGAAGTCCATTTGTATTTCATTTCTGCGGACGGAGATACAGTCTTGGTTTAGCCAGGCCACTTAAGGCATGAGCATTAATCTGTGGGTGAAAAGCCGTCTTTAAACGTGATAAAGACGCCCTTGAATACAGGTTTGGCCTCTATTGCTGCAAGTTGAGCTCAGGTCACGAACAATTTGTGCCTCATTGATTTTGTGTGTGCTGCCATTTGTGTGTGTTACTGTGAGGATACTTGGCATGTTAAACCCTATGAACTCGTAGGCATAAATCAGCAATGGGAAGCGGCGTGACACAGGCTGTGGGGCCTTGCCGGTTCAGACTGGAGCTATTACGGGTCTAGTTTCAGGTGGAGGACATCAGCTGCACTGAGCTATACTTCCCTGCAGGGCTTTGGAGATTATTGCTGTAAAGGAAGAAGAACTGCAGAAGAAAACCTATTCAGGTCACCTAAATAGTAAAAAGTTTTTCTTCCCAATGCCTGTACGACACATGCTAGCTCCCGTGTAGCCTTTGCGGCGATAGCTTCGACAGTAGCGTACATGAATCATGAGCTGCATTCATGGATAGCTCAGTGTGCACACACAGACAACATTGTTTGCTATTCTGTCTGTTTGTTGCAGATAGAGCCTGGGTCTTGTTAGCTGTCAGGCCAGGAATCCACAAAGCGTTTCTCTCACTTATTGATGGGGATCCACTAAATTACAGGCTCAAACAAGAGAGGCAGCTGCAGAAAACAAGCCATGCAAAAGTTTCCTCGGAGCCCCTCATGTTTCAGCATTGTGAGCATGTACACAAAGAAAAAAAGGGAGTGAACGTCAAGAGGATTCCAGATGCGTTTTCCTTTATTTCACTTTCTCTTTTCTTTCGGCTGTCATTCTTTGGTCAGGCCCTGTCTGGTCTTGCTATTATCCTGGGGTGTTATCAGCGTGTAGCTGCTTCTTCAGATCGCTGCTGCGATAAGGGCTAAATAAATGGAATGCTTGGCTAGTGGACATAGGTCAAACCTTGTTTCGTCCCTGTTTTTTCGTGTGTTGCTGTGTATGTCTGCAGGGGAAGTGGAGGCTGCAGCACGAACAGCCTGTGCAGTCTAATGAACTTATTGATTTCAATTTCAGGTCTGTTCTCTCGCTGCCTGACGTTCCTGAAGCTTTCATCCATAGCTGGACATGAATTAGTAACTGTGCCTCTTGATCGGAACGTTTCTCTTTTTTCTTTTCGGGCCTGCTTGTCTCGTCTTCTTGGGATGGGTTGCCATCTTGAAAGTTTGTGTTTTTTGTGTTGAAAAACTCCCGCGGTTAAAAAGGTTCTGCCTCTGTGTGAGTGTTTTCTGTGTGGCTTACACCTGTTTCTGACTGAGATGGAGCTCGCAAAATGACAAGCTGTGTATGTGAGTATATGAATGCTATCAGTTATTAGAGGTCTTTGGAGATGCTGAGTGATCTTTCCCCAAGGGGTTCAGGGAGCAGCTGACAACTGTTTGGAGATGTCCAAGTCTGCGTGTATGGGTGTTTTTATGCATGTGTATGTGTGTGTGTGTGTGCATGAACACGCATCCATGTGCGTCTTATACTAATCTCTATCTTGTGTCACTTCAAATCTATGCATATATCTAAAAAAGGGGCGAGCATAGCACATTCCCAAAAAAGTCCAGTTCATGGAAAACGAGAAGCCGCTGGTGTTTGGGACAGGAAGCCTTTCTAGGCCCGGCCCTAACGAGCACTGTGGGAGCCTCTAATGTGGACAGAGTACATCTGATATCCCTGATGATGTCCAAAACTTAAACAGTTAGAAGGTCCGGTTGCCATATGTAGATGTGCAGCAGCCCCTTGTTTTGAATCTGATACTCTGGGAATCACAGTGACGGGGGTGTGAGCTCTGGTCAGTTTTCCAGAGTTTCCACTGAGAGTCCCTTCAACAACCAATGACTGCAGAAAACCCAGAGAGAGAGAAACAGATAGACGTAAAGTGTGAAAGAGAATTGATGCTGAGTAGCACAGGTTTTAATAGGGCTGTCAGAGTCGTATTGTTTATGTCGTGTTCCAGATTAATCCATTCTTCCTTTATGAGCCTCTGCAGCCACTGTAAATTGCAAGCATGAGGCCGGTCGACTGCTGAGTTACGCCTCGAGGATCAGTGCCACACATGGGCGGAAAATAAATCATTTCCCCTGGATTTAACGCTGGGCAATACCTGGGCCCTTTGTAAATAAAGCCATAGATGTTTTTACACCCACCCGCCCCCTGTTTTCTCTCTCTCCTGCCTCCAGGGCTCTTATTGAATCTCAAAAGGAGTAGGAGACATGAGAGAATAAGAGAAAGGAGAGCTGAAGTGAAAGCAGGCGGAAAAGATGGAAGGAGATTCCAAGCGGCGAAGGATGAAGAGACACGAACGAAGATAGCTTCACCTAACAGACAAACGGAGAGAGAGAGAGAGAGAGAGAGAGAGAGAGAGAGAGAGAGAGAATGTAGATTGTGGCTGGGGGTGATGTATGATTGGAGCACAGATTCCCCGAGTTCTCGGGGTGTGCAGGAGATCTGTCAGACTGTCTAAAATCAGGCCCGACTGTGATCCACTGCTCTTTGGCAGTGTGCACAGCTTCACCAGCAGGGTGACCAACCTCTTTTCCAGTGCTGGCCATTGCCCATGCTGCTTGCCCACTTACATCCTCCTTCCGTCTTCCCAGCCTGTGTTGCCCAGGGAGAGCAGTGGCCGAGTCTGGAGAGGCAGAAAAACAGAGAGACAGCAGGAAACAGAGGAGAACAGAAAAGAAAGGCAGGAACCAGTTGTTCATCCTGACTTTTGCAGTCTGTCACTCCTAGACAACCAATGGTTGTGTCTGAAGTACTCTGTCAGGGCTTCATGAGAAATATATGATGGGCTATGTGAAAATGATTCTTATGTAGTGTGTATCAGGCCTGTCTTTCTGCTTTTCTTTCCCTTTTTAAAATCCCCTCCCTTCCCTTTTTCAAACTCTCTTTATTTCTACTTTTGCTTTCAAGAGCTCAAAGTTTGCTTTGCTTTCCTGTGACAAAGTATTCCCCAGTTGTTAAATGTTAATCAATGGCATGCAGTCGGATGACACCAGAGGCTTCAGCTTTCAGTAGAAGAGAGAAATTCAGCTGGAGCTTACCATGGATGTACATGGTCCACAATGAGATCAGAGGTTCTCTGCCTCCCAATTTAACACCGTCTTTGTTCTCTTTGTAGAGTCCAAAGCCAATAATTACACAAATACAGCCATGGAACAAAGCATATCCTAATTCATTCTTAGCACAAGCATTTAACCTATCCATTATTCATATCTCCAACAATGCCAGGGGGCAGAAATCAGTGCTCCCCTCACCCATATATCTGCCCAGCTACAGAGGGAGTGATGCATTATTCAGGCCATGCCAGGCTAAAGACCGCTGCGTCTTGCTTGCGTCTGCTGGAAGCAACAATCATCTCACTTGGAGGCTGTTTGTAATTCTGCCCTCTTCTCTCTTCCAACCCATGTTGCATCATGACCAGTTTTCATCTGTCCATGTCTATCATCTGATGCTCTCCCAAGTGGACCTCGTCTTTATTTTGTCAGTGAACATGTATAGTCAAAGGTTGTTTTTAATGGAGAGAATGTTTTGTTTATAAGGAGGGCTTCGTATTACCTGTCTACCACTGTGGAGCTCCTCCACTTTCTCATAGAGATCATCTCTGCACAAAAGTGCTCTCTCTATCCACGCCCATAGAGCATGCCCCCATTGGAAATGTGTAATTTCTTAAAAAGTTAAAGTCAACACTGCGAGATGGTTCTAGAAGGTGCTGGGACAGCAAACAATGGCTAGCTTGTTTGCTTGGACATCCGGTCAGTTTTGTCTAGTCTGAATTTGGAAACTCTGCTCCACCTGAAACCACAGACCTCTGCCCACTACAAGTGAACCGGATGCAGAAACGACTGATCAGGACTGCTCTGCTGTACGGTTGAATCCCCCAACTTCCACTTTCCAACCAAAGGTGAAACAAAATCCTACAACATGTAAAAACTGTAACAAGACAGGAAAAATACTGTTTTGGTATGAAGAAGTGAAAACTGTTCTTGGAACTTTTAGCTCAATCACAGCTAGAAGGAATGTGTGAAGCAAAAAGTCTGTTTCTTTTGACAAACTGCGTGGTGAAAGCCTTTGACTTTCATAATTCAAAATGGTTGTTTTTGTTTGAAAAATCTTGTTTTAAAAATTCTTATCCAATTTGAAAAACTATGGAAAACCGAATGAAGATGTATTCATGTTTCATAGTCGTTTGGTTATGCTGAACCTTTTGTCCAAACTCAGTTGATCACCGCATAATGTAGTATCGTATATATAGCTGCACATTTACACTTTATTTCAGATTTAAATATAAGGACATTCAATGCAAAAAACATCAGATCTTTTACTGATGTGGATAAGCAGTACATGCACGCTCCAGTTGGCTCCGTCAACATTAGGACCTAAAACACACTTGACAGTGTTTAGGTCACTGCACAAACCCATTAAAAACCTAAATAAAAGAAAATTTCTCTCTGAGTAAGGGTACCTGGTTGGCCTCATTTCTTATTTAAAATCAGCTTCATAATTTGATCTCTGTAAAACTTAAGTTGCTTCAGGTGTTCGGCAGGAGGAATGATAGCCTCAGGGCTCGAAGCTACCGTGAGGCCCCGCAGAGATTTCCCATCATCCCTGCAGTCTGGCAGCAGCTTTTCAAACAGCGCCCCTTCTGAAGTTGCCCTTGGTTCTACATGTGTAGCAGTAATTATGGATGAGGGGGACTAAGATCTGTACAAAACCATCAAACATTTTACAGCTTGCTGCTATTGTAATAAAGATCAATAGACACAGTATCAGTCCTGGTTTTGAAGGAGAGGTGGTGCCGAACATTTTCCCTCTTATAATTCCTCTCTTTCTTTTTTCCTCTCTTCATTTCTGACTCATGTCCCCTCCCGTTCCTACATCCTTTCTCGTTACTCTCTCTCCTCATGAGGAGACGGTGTTGCACATCCGTTTTAATTGCCAAGGTTCTGTGATGTGAGTTGCTAATAGACGCCGGTCCTGCAAAAGAGCAATAGATGGAGACAAAGAGTGAAGAGCGAAACTTCTTCAGGCAGAGCAAGATGGTTGTACAGCAAAGGGCTAAGGCCAGACTTCAAACCTGGCATATGTTGTCTGGATATTATATGTGTGTGTGTGCGTGTGTGTGTGTGCGTGTGTGTGTGTGTACTTAGAAAAGTCTTAGATGCATGTGAACATGACGCATCAAAGCAAAGGCAAATAAATTGTGCCTGTGTGATAAAAGTCCTACTCATTCGTGTGTGTATGAATGATGGAAAGTGCTTGAAACGCTCTTCAGCCCAGAGACAACACCATGGCCTTCTGAACACTCACACTTTTCCCTCATACTTTCCAAAACCTAGGAGTGATATGGCTGTTAGTCTCCATCTTAGTTTGCCCACCTCTTGATTTACCATTGCATCACTGGCTGTCAGGAAGCTGCTGTGGGCCCGAGAGGTGAGGCGCTGCTTTGTTGTGAGGTGAGCCTGGCACTCTGTTTATCTCCTCTTGTCAGAGAAAATGGTGTTTGATCTGCAGCTCTTCCATGTCTCTAGTTTCAGGTTGAATGACCTCAAACCAGCATAGGAATCTGCTTCAAAAGACCATGTTTTAAAAAAACACACCATAGTTTCCCTAACTACTTTGTTTCTGTAGATATTTATGTTCATATATAGGTTGATAAATCAGTCTTCCTTCATATGCAAAGAGATGAATCAGTACTTTGTGGGTGGGCAGCATCTGACCGAGGTCTTGATGCTAAACCAGTGAAATCAGAAGTAATGTGTGTACAGTGGATCTCCAGGACTTGTGCTGGTCAGAGACCACAGCTGCCTGAGAGTAGCTCAAACCTTCAAATACTTTAAATGCTTCTAGAAATACTTGTAACTGCCTATTGTAAAGATTCAAACACCAAATATACCTTATTGTTGGTGGGATAAAGTGGTTGTTTGCTGCAGGTCACATGTGTGGAATACTCAGCTAAAGGTTTTGCTGCCTAAACTCTCCAAGCCTGCTGGATTCTGTGCCACTTCACTCTGCCATCTCAGGCAGCCTGGCTGCTGAAAACCAGAAATGTTCCTCTGCTGCGTAGAGCCAAGAACCTCCCTCTCTTAAGCAAGAGAGGGAGGTGTGAACAACATTTTCAAAAATGTTTTAGATGGTAAATGCTTTAGTGGACAGTTGTCTTAGCTATGTAACTTTCAGTAAAAACATTAATAGCTTTATCCCTCTTACCATCAGCTATAACCTGCTTCTTTGTTCCCACTAAGAACAATGTCACACTTCACTGCACATGTTTTCAGGGTCATGTGCAGTTTTATTTTTTCTGCTACAAATATTACTTTACATGTTAGGCAAAAAGTGCAGTTATGGCCTCATCTGGCCAGGGTGCCTTACCTCGCAGGTGTGCTGTCACGTATCAGTGAGTGATGAGTGTGAGTTTAGGCTCTTGTCAAAGCTGAATGAAAAGGAAAACAATCCAGGGAGACTTCTTACACTTTCTCACCAAAAGGAAAGCGAGGCATTCCGTTCTGATCTCAACACAACATCGCAGAGCCTCTGTGTTCACGGAGACATCGTGATGCTTCTCAGCTGTGATCGGCTATCTAGCAGCGAAAGCTTAACTGATGAGACTTTATCTGTTTTATGGGGCAGTTACATTCACTGCCTTGTCAGTAAGTGATTAATGGATTCAAAATGACATGATGGCTGGGATATCAAACTGTGTACTGTAGCGAGAGTATAGATTTTCTGCTGAGCTCCAGTGTGTCTGTTTGTGTTGATAAAGACTAAAACATAATCTGCCTCTCATTATATGGATATTTCATTTCCTTGAAGGGAACTATGTATGATTGAGGTTCTCATTCAAATAATCCTCAGCAGTTGTCCTTGGTGAGCACATTGTGAGCACTGCAGAGAACAAATAAAATGTACACACAAATGTGTGTTAGAAAATAAAATACTACTTGGGTGAATATAAGCTCTGTTTGTGGCAATCAATGAAGTTTGGCATTTAAGTGTTAACTTTAAAAGGCACCCATAATCTCTCGGCATTGTTTTTTAATGGCCACATCAACGTCTTCAAGGATAATCATTTTATCTGATCAGCAAGGATTTCTAGCGCTCTTATCAGCTGTGCACTTGCTGCTGTTTTTTAATCCTTCCATTCTGTTTCATTTTTTAAATTGATTCTGCAACACAGAGGCTTTCTTCAAGAGATAATGCAACTCACAAGAGCAGGTCATGATCCGTAAATAAGGGAATTTCGCTCCAGCTGGCCGCATCGTATCTGCCATCCTTCCGAAGCCTTTCCAAGGAGCAGGAGAATTCAGACTGACTTTTTGAGGCTCCCTCCCTGAATGGGTTTCCGGGGATGTCATACATCTTCCACAGTGAATAACGGTGCGAACTAAAAGCCGTTGGTACTCTCTATGTTTTACCTAAACGCTTGAAACAAATCTTGTGTGCTGGGATGAAAATGGTCTCCCCTTCGTTCCCTATGTCTTTACATAATTTCAGAATGCGAGCATAGCTGGAACGTGAGCAACACTTATTATCCAATAGCGTGACCCGGGAGGACACAGAATTATAGATAAATAAAAAACAGGAAGTTTTCTTGCATGTGTACCATGTTGGAGTCTGATAACGGCTTATCCATTGAAGGCCTCGGTTCACCTCGCTAAATTACGCCGCCCGTTCTGCTCACGGGCCCCTGGGAGGAAAGCTGTTAAATCCAAAGCACTCCCTGAGCAGAAGTCTTGGGGTTGATGTGGCTGTGTAACGCATGGTGAAGACAAACCCGGGCCTGTTTAGTCTTGTGGGGAAAACATGGTAAACACCACAGAATGGAAGCAGATGAGGATTTTCTTTTAGCTCAAATGACCTTGTTTTTACACTGCTGGTTTTGATACACAATATAATAGACTTCTGTAATGACCAAGTTTTACACTGACCAGAAGCATTTTAGTCTGGTGAAACACGTTTCTATACACACTATTTTATGTTTGCCACAACGTACAATGACTGAAATGCAGCCTGATGTCCTGTTTTACCACATGTAAACTTGAGCGCAAGAATGTTGATTGTTAGTTTGCAAGAAATATGACCGATATATTGAGGATTAATGCCATTTTATCCAATTAAAGAGGACTTTTTTATGTTGTTTGCAAATGTACCCTTAGTTATATTAGAAAATTGTTTGACAAACGTGCAAAACAGCATGTTTAGAGACAAAGCCCTTAACGTTGGGGTTTACCTTCCTGCAGGGAAACCACACTAAACATGCACTCAGAGCTAATTAAATAGTTTAGAACAAAAGCATATTTTTTTTATGTAATAAGCTTCAATCACAGTCCAGGCAAAAGAAATATAGTTCTTGCAGTACTAGAAAAATGATGTTCACATGGTATCAATACAGGCTGGCAGGGACATTTACTGCAGTTAAAGTTAAAGATTTGCAAGCTTTTTATGTTTCTTTTGGAATAATGACATTTTCCTCTCAAAGGCCTTTCTGCCCATGTCTGGTACAGGACACATTTCCCTGTGGGTAAGAACAGCTAGCATCTTCAGAAGGGTTAGCTTTGTTTTTCTTGGGTTGATTAGAACATTTCAGACTGAAACATGTTAAACTCTTGGACACAGAAAACATCTCCTTCCTGAGCTGTATGATGATTGGATGTTGCCATCGTGTCTATATTTGCACATATGTGTTTAAAAAGATAAACCTTCAAAAACCTGGAAATTGTTCCCAAGGTGGAACCAGACTTCAGCTCCACAATCCTGTTACTTTGGCTGATTTCCTTTAATTTTCAAACAAGAATGGAGTGTGCTTGAGGTTTGATCTTAACATTTTTGTGGAAGTTAGCAAATGGATATAGTCTTGGTAATTCCAGCTGACCTTAAGCAAGAGATTTAACTTTAGACTGAAAAAAGTGGCGTGTATATTTATGTATTTGTACTTAATTTCCTGGGTTCAACTGTGAAAAGAATTTAGTTTCTTTCTTTCTTTTAATTTACAACGATGCACTACTTTATCTGCTACACGAAACCCTAGTAAAACATATTCTTTTAATGGGAAAAATGTGACATTTCAAAAAGTATCAACACTTTTGCAAGACACAGTTTAGAAATAGTTCAACTTCCAAGCTGATTGCTGTGATCTTGGCACATGCAGTCCATTACGGTAAAGAATTTGAAGTATGTGCCCACTTGGATATGTGATTTCAAAGTACGAATGTTTGCTGGAATGGCATGATGAACTGCTTTCAGCCATTAGGCTGCTGAATCCCACTTGGTATGGTGACATGAAGATACTTCCATCCTCTCCACAGGCACCTGTCTGGAGGTCAGAGGTCATCCTGTTAGGGGTAATCCCCACAGTAACCTGACCAGACCGAGGGATAGTGCCAACCAAATGTGCTGCGGAGCGCCAGTCTGTCCCCCTAATTCTCCCACTAATCGCATTTTAATTGAATTCCAACAAACATGTAAAAACCTGTTTGAGTTTTTTTTTATTTAATTTTCCTAACAGATGTCCCTGTGATCCCTGTAAAGCGATCCGCCATGCTGACGTTTTGTGTTTAGAAACACATGAAATGGCTGAGCTGATTGGTGGAAACGAAACCGTGAGCGGGTTCTTGGGATGGATCGGAACATGACTGATTGAAAAATGGGAAAAAAAAAGTAATAATAATAATAATTGGATCAAAAATGTACCAGTTCTTACTGAAGTGCTTAATGATAAAAGTCAGAATGGAATTTAGATCTTGAGCCCAATACTATTACTCTTCCATACCATAGTGTTAAAAATGTGAACATAAAACCACAATTTAACTGCTTTTATTGAAAAATGCAAATGTTCATAAAAAAGCTCAGACTCGATAGTGTCAGGTTGCACAAAATTTTACTTAAGGGTACCATGTGTCATTCCCTTCTACTCATCTGTTGTTTTGTGGTGTATAACATGTATAAAATCCCCAGCAGATGCATAGAAATCTGTTGAAACAGTGAAAACGTCTAACTGTCCAAACGGCAT
This sequence comes from Poecilia latipinna, assembly GCF_001443285.1. NCBI lineage: Eukaryota > Metazoa > Chordata > Actinopteri > Cyprinodontiformes > Poeciliidae > Poecilia > Poecilia latipinna. The sequence goes on from NW_015112839.1 coordinate 401,403, forward strand.
GAGTACTTAATGATCCAGACTTTTCCTGACATATTTTTTTCTCTTCCACTGCCAATTGGCTGTAAATACTGGAACTACATACAATCTTTCTTTAACAATATGTGGGAAAATTTTTAAAAGTATCATTTTAGTAATACATTATTTATATCTACCACTGTCAAAAGAGGAGATTTTAGTTTTACAGCGGATGTACAAACAATAATTTTTAAGATTGAAAGCTGCATGTCAAGAGGGGGATCCACCAAAACACGTCAAACTGTTTGGTTTACAACCAGACAAATTGAAATGTAGTTCCTGCAGCTTGTTACCAAGGCCTAAATCAAAAGCCTTTCTGTTAACAGAGCCAGTGTTCTGTAGAGAAAAAACAGAAATCTGACTGTGAGCTTAAGAAGCTTTTGTCAAATTTGATCATTTTTTATACATTTTAGTCATTTTTGGAAATAACTGAGGCTGATTTGCGTCCCTAATCGGCGCTCTTTGTCTCCCATTAGTATGGCCAGACTTGTGATCCCACTAAAAACAGGCAGAAGAAGTGAAAAAAAAAAAAAATCTCTTCCCCAAACAAAGCGTTTGTCATCAGTTTGCAGTTGCTCTGTTTGCAAGCATGGTTCGGATTTGCTTCAATGCGCAGCTGTCACTGAGCCTGTTGGACGTCCTGGACCCCAAACACACAAACCAAAAGAGATTAGTGTGCCATGTCAACCCACTGCTACCACAGATGGCACGGATGCTTTTAGCCTGCTCCCTGTAGACAGCCACTCATTGATCTTTCATACTAAACTCCCCACAGCATGAGTCTTGATACTGTTTTATTTATCATTCTGGCATTTACTATTAAGGCCAATAAAGTTTGACATGTGTGGATTTTAACTATAGGGGGCACTGTGGTTTCTGTGCAGCATGCTGGAGGTGGTATTGGGGGGGATTGTGGAGGGAAGTCAGATTTATATCCTGGCAGCCAGAACTGTCACCCGCAGTAATGTCTCCCCTGTCTCTCTTTCCTTCAGTCTTCGTTTAGTTCCAATTCCCAAAATCCAAATCCAGTCTATAATTCACAAGTGTTGTCTCTCACCTTGACATACACCTAGTAAACGTGTAAAACATTCTGGTGGGATCTGCTCCAATTTTAATAACCAAATGCTTGAGGTGGTTGTGTGTGTGTGTGAGGGGAAAATAGTGAGATATCAGTTACTAGCTTTTAAGGATCCTGGCAAATGCTGAAGGAGCCCCTCAGCTCTGACTCGGAATCCTTGTCCAAAACCAACACAAGGGACAAGTAGGCAATTTTGTAAATGTAGTTTTCAGTTCCTGCGCATATTTTCCAAGGGTGTTGCACTTAAACTGACCATGATGATGTTTGGTTCTGGCTCTCCTCCAGGATATTACCTGGGTGAGTGTCAGGTGATAGCCTCCCTAATTCCATTGGAAGGCAAACAGAGATTCGCTTTTTTTTTTTTTTTTTTCCGTGGAGATTTCACAGAACCCCCTTCCCCTGTAAATGTGTTGCTCCTGCGGTAAAATGTGATCTTTCAGCTAATGAAGGACACGCTTCGTTTCCTTAACTCAATCGCTCTCTAGTTTTGGCCTCTAGGGGGAGCTTAACCCACTTTACTCCTGTTTTTACTGCATCAGGCCCTGGCAAGAGTTTAGGCAAACCTTTGTGTGCGAGTATTGATTTATGGCCTCGGCTTGAGGTGTGCATCTCTCCAGGGGTAATCAGCCTGACTGGACAGAAGCTTGTGTGAACAGTGGCTCTCAGACATCACTGACACTCTGTCCGACCGCTGCGCCGGGAACCGCTGATTGGAGTCTGCGGTCTGTGGCGTGCAAGTCTCATGCACACACCACAGCAAAGCAAAGCCCTCAATCACTAGGTCTTGGTCCAGTTCATGCCCCGTGTTGCAGAGCTGAGTGACGCGCAGCGTGCAGAACGCTCATTAGAATCTATGTTTCACAAGCAGAGCAGGGATAGTAAATCGCCAAGGCCTCAGAGTTGTTATAGCCAGCGCTAACAAGCTGCATTCTGTCTGCTTTTTTGGAGCTCAGAGGTAGACACTGTGTAGTTTTTGGCAACTTTGGGGGGGGGGGGGGAGAGCAAACAATAAAAACTCCTGGAGTAAGGGTGCAAACCTCAATGTAATGAAAACTTGTTTAGTCTTTCAAAGTAGCCCTTTAGGTTTCCGGCCCCTCTTCTGGTTAAATACTGACAGAAACATCATTAGACAACAAAAACATTTCAATGACATCAGTTAAAAGGTTTGCTGTGGGAATATTGTGGACCTTTTGGAGGACGCTTTGCAATCTCTCAACACGTGGTCAAGGGCCCCTGCACCAGAACTGTGCAAACAGATTTTCCCCCTATGGCCCCACTCTTAAATCAGATCAGCCTTTTTTTTTTTTTTTTGCATGCTACATCTAAGGGCTTGCTATCCCATGTCTAACTACCTAGTCTTTTGTTTGCTCGTGTTTTCTTTTTCCTCTGTGGACCGGCTGGCTTTGACCGTGTAATAGAGTGCATATTGGCCAAGCGGGGCAGCCCGCTGTGACCAGATCAGATGTGTGCTCCTGATTATGAAACTCCCTTTTAGTCACTGACAGACATGGTAATAAATGTGTCCATAAATTGAATTTGGGGCTTTTGAAAAGGGAGCAGGAATATCTGAGGAACATTTCAGCTGATTGTCTCCAGCCGACATGGCAGCGCTTCAGTGGGATTCTGGGGGGGAAACTGATCCTGCTGTGGTGCGGTTGGAGAGTTTTGGAGTCGAGGGTGAGGGGCATACGGGGGTGTGTATGGATGGATGCCCAGCCAAGTAAAATAAAGACTCCTTTATTGCAGTTCAGAAAAATTATTTGATTGAGTTTGCACAAACGTAAAAGAAAAAAAATTGTGCAGAAGTAAACATGAACGTTTTTGACATTGTAAGCTTTACTGTTATTTTTATGTGTGCGTGTGTGTTTTTGTTGAGGTGCTTGTCTCTCTCTCTCTGTGTGTGTGTGTGTGTATGCTCTATAGATATTTTACTTTTTCCTTGAGCACTGCTGAACAGCAACACGTTTCTGAGTCATTCCACCAAATTTGGAGGGAAAGGATGTATAATGTGCTTATACTAACTTAAGCACCCCCATTTGCAGCAGCATTACAGAAATGTTGGCAAAGTGGTTTTGACAGCCAAAGCAGGCCAAAACCTTTCTTTTCCATTCCCTGCTGGATCAGGTGTTGGATGCATTTAATACAAAGCTTACATGGGATTTTTGCATCAAGGTTTTTTATTTTTAGAAAGATGTCGCTGGACTAACTTTAATTTTAAATTGACCTCAGCTGAAACTTGCTTCACAAGTACTGGAAAGGAAACGTACAGTAGCTTACTGTACAAAAGTCTTGAGCCATTTCTTGTTTCTCAATGTTCCTCCTTTAAGGAGCCAAACTTTTTTGCAACATTTCTTTATCCTTCTGAACAGATTTATGACATTTCTGTCCTTGACAAGGCAACATTTTACCCGTTTTCAGTCCAGCACCTTTTAGAAGATGTTAACCCTGACCTGTGAATAATTCAAGCACTCCAACATTTCTGACTGCTAGGGGATCCAAGGAGTAATGACTGATTTAGGGTGCTGATAAATGCCACTATTAATATCATCCTCACAAGCAGATGTTGAACAAAATGAAGAGATGAAATTACAAAGTAATGTAATCATGAGCATCTAAGGTGGATGACCTGTTCTTGAATATTCTTACACAGTTCGGTTAACAGATAAATTATAATTCAGTGAAAGGAAAAAGATGCACTTATTCTTCATGGAAAGTAATTTTGAAACTGTACAAAGCCACTAAATTCGCCCTGAATTTTCTCTTTACTTTTTTTTTTGTTTATGTGACTTTTATCAATTGTGTCTTTCTTATTTATTGTTTAACTGCTTGTTAGTGGTTAACATATTACAGTTTGAAGGAATTTTGACTTTTTATACATTGTATCTTTTTATTGCTTTAAAGAATAATAGAAAAAACTGGACCTTTAGTTCTTGTTAAACAGGAACATTGTATTTCTTGTCTTGAAATACAAAACAAGAAATACCCAGTATACCCACTAGTGTCTGGCCTAGTGGGTATACAGGGTTCAACGCCGGGCCATTCTAGCAGTAAATTATTTCATAAATTTTAAATGCAGAGTCCAATGTAGTTATTTTAGTTCACAGTATCAGCAAATAATTATATTCATATACTTACACAGTCAATGCAACATTTTAGAACCTCTGGTAAAGTTTGAGAAAGCTCTTCAAATATATATTTTTAATTCAAACTTTATTCTGAGTACATTTACTCAGAAAAAATACAACATTTACTGAAAACACCCCAGCTTTTTAACAAAATTGCCTGTGGCACAGTTATTGACATCTGCAGTTAATATTTAGTGCAACAACACTTTACCATTAGAACAACACATCTCTCTTAGAAGACAGGCGCATACAGACAGACTGATCTTTGACCATTCCTCGAAACAGCATCTCTTTAGATCGTCCAGAGTTCTGGGTCCTGTCCTTTGCTCTCTTCTCTTCAGCTTCACGCTCTGGTTGTCTGTAGGATTTAGGTTTGGGGGTTTGCAGGGAGAACTGTTTTGAACTGATATGACCATTATATTTGGACCATTATTTTTGTTAGAGGACCATGTGAGAAGAACCGACCTTTCGGTTTACTGGTAGAGTCCATCAGATTTTTATTCAAAATCTCCTGGTGTTTCAAAGATTTCAGATTAGTTGTTTTGCTTGACATGACTTTTGTAGGAATACAATCCCAGAGCTTCTCAGATCCATCACTGTACTGAACAGTGAGTCTGAGTCTATTCTTTACTTATTTTGTTTTGCACTGAATGTGTCTGGAGTGTTTGCTGTTCTTTAATATTAAACTTATCTGACCAAAGCTCATCATTCAAAGTAAAGTTTCTCCACATGTTTCTATTTATGATTGTAAAGCTACTTTTTTCTGATATTACTCCAAAACTACAAGTTGCCATATAGATGGTCTCTAGTGGTTATAATATAGACTCATATTTGTATCCAGTGAGATAGAAAGTTGTGAATTGTAAGTTTCCTCTGTTTAATGTAATAATAGCTGTCTTATTTTTTTTTTTTAAATACTCAAATGATATTCATTTTGCATATCTTTTTAAGGCCAATTATTGTGACAGTGCTGATTTGGTTGAAAACAACTATTTTATCTAAACTAGATTTTCCCTTCTGAGCCAATGTGCTAAAACTGAAGATTGGATTCTTCAAAATTTGTAAAACATTAATTTATTTCAAGGCGTTTTGCAAAATCCACCAGGAGTGCCGATGCTTGTGTCCAGCACTGTAAATGCTTCTTGCTTAAGCAACTATTTTTATCCAGGTTAGTCATGAGGGAGGGACGTAACTTATCAGAGCTGTGTGACACATGTAACTCTGCTACCAAGAGTCGCACATCCACAAGTGTTTGTCAGGCCTGTCTTCTGGGCTTTATTTTCATGAAGCTGTGAAGTTGCAGGTCTGAAAGGTTCCCCTGGGGCAGAGGGGAGCCTGAGTCACAGCCAGAGACACAAACGCAGACAAGAGCCGTCACAGTCCTGTTTTAGAACTGGCAATCTAACATGATGCTGTGAAACTGCTTTATTTTATTATTTATTCACCATAGACATGTGTCTTGGCTAAGGGGAGAGGAGTGACTGTGTAATTTTTTTGAAAACCCAGCTTTCTCAGCTTCTCATTGCTTCTCCTTCTACTCATTTTTTTTATCATTATATCTAAGTTTCTTTTCTTTATCTGCCATTCACTGTCTGTCCCACTCTGACTCTTTTCCATCTACTCCTTTCCTCGCTCCATCCGTCTATCCTGTCTTTCTTTGAAATGTTATGATTCACAGGCTGTGATCTCTTAGAGCTGTCTCCTTTAAGTCTATGTGTCTCCTGAGTACGACCGCAGAATGGTACATCACTTCTATCCTATGTAATTTCCTGGGCTTTATAAGGTGCATTTACTCACCCTACAATGGTGAAAACTATTCTTTTCTGCCGAGCTTAGAGGCTCTGTCATGGAAACCATTATCTGGTCTGGGAGCGGGCCAACATTAGCCTTCAGAGCTTCTCCCCTGATAAGACAAAAGCAAAATAAAAACTTTCTAAGAATTGTTTGAATTTTAAGACCATTTTAAAACAAAAGTGTGTAGGAGATGTCGAGCGTTGCCACAATGCGGCAGAAGCACGAAGTTACGGTGCGATCTATCATGAAGTGATTTTCCATTGTAATGAATAATAAATGTTTTAAAGGTGGTTTCAAACCAACCAAATAAATCTAGGAAATGAATTAAGACACATTGTAATAAAGTATAGGAAATCCTGCCAGACAACAAAAGTTCTTTTGGTATAATTCTCTATAAAGTCCAAACCTATTTAAATAGCTCCACCTGTATTACTACTTTTTCACTACGCAACATAGTAGACAAGCTCAATTACTCTCCTATTCTTACTTATGCTTCTCCTTCATTTTCACTCTTGTGCTGTCAATAAAAGGGGGCCAATAAATCACTTAGCTGTCCCTGCGGGTTTTGGGGTATTGGTGTTGGAATGAGTTGTCCTACCAACGCAGCTGAGTAGACATTACTCCCAAAGCCCCCTAAAATAAAAATTAAAAAAAAATCCTTTTCCTACCACCCTCACTTTAAAAAACCAACATGGTGAAAATTACATTTCGCTTAAGGAGGCTAATAAATCTCAGCCAAACGTTGCAGCAGAAGTGGAATAAGGGGGCCCTCCATGGTGGCTGCAGTCTCAGTGATGTGGATTTTATGCCGAAGGAAAGAGGAAAGCCATGTAAGAGGAGGGGGGTGTTTTGCGGTGATGTGTGAGACGGGTCAGATAGATAATACAAAGTCTAAGCTATGCAACAAAGTCTTTTAGATTTTATTCAGATAAGCAACGTCTGTTGTAATCCACGATTACTGTAAGAGTTTGTTGGCTCAATTTGGGAAAAGGAGACAGCTCTGACTCGCCTCTTGTGAAGAAACACAGTTACAGCTCTAATTTTTACTCTTGGGAAATGCCTCAATAACAACAGTTTGGGTGTAAGCATTACCTTTTAGCTTATTATGAGTTTCTGCAGTGTGTCCACATGGTCGCTCCTTGTTAGTTTTCCAGTTCTGGTGCCTGTTTGACAGGAACAACCTCTGTACTGCCATCAGAGACTCATTAAAACACACATCCACAAATCTGTCAGCAATCACTGCACCAAGAAACATTCGGTGCCACTCACAAATTAGCGGCAAAAACGGCTGTGTTTACCATGTTAGCTTTTCATTTCTCAGTGCATGCCCACAAAAACAAATAGTGGTTGGAACCTTGTTTGATACAGCAGCGTTCATATTTATTTTGCCATTTAAATGTTACAAAAATGTAGGCATTGGGAGACATGATAATGGAATCCAGATTTTAGGTTTATTTAATTTGTAGCTCTGCAGAGTCATTTTATTTTAGATTACAGCCCTGCATAAGCCGTGCTGTTTGTGTCTCTCGGGCTTACGTTGAGTAACAATGTTGTGTTGTGTCTCAGTCATCTGGATGTGCTTTCCTGTCCTCAACAGAGCGCACTTCTTATCTTCATCTTTTCCAACCCGCAACCTCATGATCATGTGGTTTATCCACTTTGCCCAATCACAAAAGCAGTGAGGTGGACCATTTACATGCAAATGTGGGGAAGTCATTCAAAGTTCCCCATATGTTTTGCATAAAACTGATGTCACAGTGAGACATGTATCCATGCAAACAGATGGATAACTCAAATTCACCATCAAAATCTGGAATTAGTGGTTCTATTGATATTGGTAATCTTGGATTACCTGATACAATAGGTAGGTTGTACTGGATTACAGTACTACGTGTATGAAAGATTTATTCAACACAAACCATTGTAAGTTGCTTATTGCTGCAGATTGTACTAATGTTTTTAAAAACCAGCAGTTGTTTGGATGTTGTCAGGGTTCATGAGAAGCCTTTGACTCTCACTTTACATTTTTATTTAACACTCGCTCCTCTCGCCTCACCTCTTACCTCCTCACCACCAACCCAGCTTGCAAGCTGAGACAAAGTGACTTTGTCTTTGCTAAAAAGGACAAAACATATATTAAAGACCGACAGTATTCAACCATTTTTGAGAGAATGTCAGATGGTTCTGCTTGTGTTTCTGTTTTCTGAGAAGCTTTCACTGTTTAGATTATGTTATGTGCACAGTCACCTCAAAGGCTTTATTTTTAAGTGTTCAACTTAGTAATTTCCAGTAACAGTTTCAGCCTGTCTTTTGGTAATAAGATTGATTGTCATAGTAAAATGCAAATTCCAGTCATTGTAAGCGCACTTAGGTCTTGTTAGTCATCATGGTTGATACTTTGTAATAAGGTACGGCTGCTTATTCTGTGGAAACATTGTTTCTTTCATACCAAAGAACTTTCCCATGCAAGAAAGCTCCACCCAACACCAGGTGTTGGTAGGTCTAAATGTTCTGTGACTCATAAACCAATTATAGTGATTACTCTGTGAGTGTAGTGAAGTAACAACACAGGGAAAGAAAGATGCACATGTCTCATAAATCAAACAATTGACAATAACAGATACAAGATGGTATGTCACTTCAAGATGTACCCAATTATCTGATAAGATCTGGGAGAGTCACCTGTGAATGGATGATTTAATGTTATGACAAATACTGGGTTTGGATTCTTACACAGGATTTCTGTATTTAAAAAAAAAAAAAAAAGTTGCTTTACGTAACCTGGAGATATAATTAGGTGAATATTCATACTGACATCTTTTTCAAGAGTTGGTGTTGCTCAACATTAAATTGCAGGTTGTTGTACAGACAATTAAATGCTTTTAAGTGGCACTGTGTGGTTATTACAGCTGGTTCTGAATTATCTGAGAACAAGCAAAGTAAAAAAAAAAAAAAAAAAAAAACTAAAAAAAAAAGCACTGAAAACATAAATGGTCCACTCATAAAACACTTGAAAAGAAGCAATAATAATGCCTTAGTTTAATTTAATTTCCAGGCGCTCCATTGATGCAATGAGATAATGGTGGTAATGCGAAAGTACAGTAATGTACTCCATCTTGACATACTGAAAGGTTGTAATTTTCACATCCTTGATCCTAAAGACACACAGTATTCAGACGTGGAGCTCATTAAAAGTGGAAAATTAACCTCAATTGGGTGCAACAATTGCTGTTCCACATAATTTCCCTAATTTCCTCATTCTTGCATGTTTGTAACATGCATACCAGTACGCCAACACATCTGACAAGAAAACCAACTGACAGCAGCTTATTAGGTTTCAGGATTCCCTGAATAGAACTGCATGTAGTTGATGCATAAATGCACTTTGTTGCTGGTTATGTATTTGTTCAAATATTACACAGTATGTTTTTGTGGACTTACAGGAGTAATTCTAATTCCAAATGTCGAAATCAGAAATATGACGATACCGTAAAATACTCTTCTATTTTCTACTATATTTTTGTAATTTTGTGCTTTAAAGATTCCTTCCAATGACACATAAGCATCTGTTGAAACTGCATTAGTGAAAACATGGGAATCCAGAGCTGCACAGAATCTGAGAGTGAATTGTTTTCAGCCGATATCCTGAAAATAGCTAGAAGGGTCAAAGCTTCAGTGTGTAACTTTTGTAAATACTACAAAAAAGGAACAAAAAAACAAATTTATTAAAGTTGTCACCATGTTGTGACACAAATAGTCTCAATGCTGGTATTGCTATCTGCAGAAAAACGTGAGAAACAACACATTAGAGCCAGGAGGAATGTTTTAGCACTGTTAATCATGGTGAATCTGATATGAGCATTCATTATAGGCTCTGGAGAACTAGCTGTAGCATAGCAGAGTGTGAGCAGCCGTACACGAGCATGATTAGTAATTCTAAGACCCTCCTCCTGCCTCTGACAGATCCAGATACAGTTTATTCAGGTGTTTTGAGATCCTTCCAAATATACAACTGCTGTAATTTGCAACACTTGGAATCAAAAATATTTACTAGTACACTGCTCAAAAAAATAAAGGGAACACTCAAATAACACATCCTACATCTGAATGAATGAAATATTCTCATTGAATACTTTGTTCTGTACAAAGTTGAATGTGCTGACAACAAAATCACACAAAAATCATCAATGGAAATCAAATTTATTAACCAATGGAGGCCTGGATTTGGAGCCACACACAAAATTAAAGTGAAATGTTCCCTTTATTTTTTTGAGCAGTATATTTTTTAGAGCATTTTCATTATTGTTTTTGTTTTTTTTTAAATTCAGATTGAAATTATTTCACTTTTTCATTCTTCTACCCACTCAGAAACACCTTGAAGGCTCTGATAATTCAGTAATGGAATATGGATCAGATTACTTATATTCAGTGTGCGCTCCTCTGTTGATACTTTTTTAGTACATTAAGGTGGTTTACTCGAAATGGGGACAAATGAAAAGTTGTATTGGAGGAAAATTGCAGACACAAAGATGATCCCAGAGGATTTCAAAGCAGAGGCCCTGGAATTAGATTAAAGAGCCTACTGAGAAACACCTGTCTGTCATTGACTGATCCCCCTCCTACCAGGTCCCAGATGGATTTTGGGTGTAGTGGGCCCTATTATAACTTCCTCCTTCATCCTCCCCATTAACACAAATGTTTTTCTTTCTGTCGTTCTGCGTTGACCTCCTTCCGCAGTATTCCCTTTCCGTGCATATCAGGAATTCTGCTAGGGGACTGGATGGTGCTGAAAATTGAAAAACAGTTTAGCTGGATGGCCAGCTGTGTGCCAACAGAGCTCAGAGCACCGTGGAGAATGGCCCATTATCTTCCACACACTCTCTCCTTCATTCACACCCCAAACCCAGGCCCTGCGAAATTAGGCAGACAGACTCTGCTAAAACCATCACTCATCCTCATAGATGCATGTGGGCCACTCCAGCACACACCCACTCGTATCCGCACACACACTCGATTGCTTATTTTGAATGCTGTGTGAGAAGTTATTTTCCCTTCACTCCCCTTGTCTTTGCGCACACCAACAAGGGGGCCAAGAGCCTTCATGCCATGTGTCACTGCTTCTGACACACAGGACTAAGCAATTCATTAGAGCACGGGTCGAATCATCCCTACATATAGTCTTATCTGTCTGCTCTCAGTCAGCCAGCCTATTGAACAGCGGCTGGACGCCTCTCACTGCTGGTAGGATATGAGCAATTAGCAAGTAAGACCTTTTAGCGCTGCCAGCTGATTTGCAGCCAGTTTTCTGCATACGCCTGTAATTCACTCTGACATTTCATCTCCTCACTTGTCACAGTCTTTATTGTGTATTACCACAAGATAAACAATAATGATGAAGTAATAATCAAATTGGAGGCAATATAATCATTTTGTTTTCCCTTGCGCCAATGTCCACTGGTTGAACCTGTGGGAGACAGCTGAGAAGTGAAGGTTCTTATGCGAAGCGGCGGTCTCAGGAGAGCTGGCTCAGGCAGCCGGGGGGAGTCTTCCCAAGTCAACCCAGGGGAAATGGATGACAGTTACACTACCCTCCGGCCAATTAACTGTCATTCTAGCTGTTGGTTTAACTTGCTGACCTTACCTCTACTCTGTTGTTTGTCTTATCATTTCCGGAATAGAGGGCCTCATCTGTGTATGTAAAGTAGAGTGGTGACCTTCAGGGAATGAGAGCAAAGGTCACAGTTCATCCACTGTATTTCTTTTGCGTCACAGCATATATGCCAAGAACTCTTCTGGGAATTTCAGGGTGCAGAGAAAACGGAGTCCTGTGGGACGAATGGGAGCTTTCTGTTATTACTTCCAATTACTTCCCAATCTCCCGCTCTATCTACCTGTAAAATGACATTAGATATGCCTGTTCTCATGGTCCTTTACACATGAAGGCTGTGCTTCTCGGTGATGAGGCCCGTGGGAATTCAAGGTCCATTTTCCTTGCCCTTAGAGTCATCGAGTAGCTGAATGCATCCACAATATAAGGGAGCAAAGTTAATTTCTTTAAAAATGACGAGGGGTTTTGTCATGTGGAGGACGTGTTGACATTGGTGGGAGGAAGCTATGTTCAGCTCCCACATTTGTCTGTGGCCAGGCGTGGGCTTGAGGCTGATGTGTGAATAAGGGTACAGTTCTAGTGAGTGCTGCTGTCTTAGCATGACAACAGAAGGGGTGGGTGGCACTTGTCCCTCTGTAAAGGGAGACAGTGATACAGCGCCCACCCTTCTCTGCCTGCCACAGTGCCACTTCATTGTGACCAGTCGCTACTAAAGGACAAAAACCTTGGGAGCCGACACAGCTGGAGATGGAGGGGAGCATTCATACTTGATGCTTGACTTGTTCAGACACTTTTCTGTGCTGTGTCTCACAAAAGCCCACTTCCTGATTCCCATCCTGTCCATGACAGGAGATGGATAGACAGCTTTACTTTATATTGACTTGAGTTACTTACTTTTTACCTTCTTTACTCAAACTGTTATCACTGTTTAAAAAAAAATTGAGTCATGTTATTTTTTTTGTTTGTTACTAAATATTACAAATTTCGGTAACACTTTATTTGATGGGGGTTGAATAAGACTGACATGACACTGTCATAAACATGACATAACACCTGTCATGAACATGAGTAAGCCTTCATGAATATTTATGACTGTTGTCATAAAGCGTCATTCGGTAAATTATAACACTTTTAATACAAAGTTGACATTATTCAAAATGTATTTGTTATGACAACTTGACATTAACCAAGAAATCATTACTGTTTAAACTTTACCTTTAATAACATAAAGTTACCTAATTTTTAAAGTGCAATCAGTAATACTTTTATAACAAATTTATATCAGTAATGATTTCTTGGTTAATGTCAAGTTGTCATAACAAAGACATTTTGAATAATGTCAACTTTGTATTAAAAGTGTCATAATTTACCGAATGACACTTTATGACTGTTGTCATAAATATTCATGAAGGCTTATTCATGTTCATGACAGGTTATGTCATGTTAATAACAGTATCATGTCAGTCTTATTCACCCCCCTTCAAATAAAGTGTTACCCACATTTCATACTGTCATTTTCTGTTAATTTATTTAAAAACATAGTAATTAAAAACTTTCACTTCCCTTTTGATTGTTCTAAACTTCACCAATTTAATATAATTTCATTACCAAATGATGCAACTTGTCGACTGTGTGAGACAATGTGCCGTTAATGTTCAGGATAAAAAGCTTAGCATTCAGGACAGAACCATGAGGTTCAGCACAAGAAGCTTTGAGTAAATCAGAATTAACTCATTTGGACATTTTGATGTCCATTATTAAGGTATCTTTTTAATAAAGAATCTGATATTCCTCTAATATAGTGTATTGTGTCAGAGGTTTTGCAAAGTTAATAAAATGTCAGAAAAATCTCTAGTATTCCACTTCATTTTTTATCTTCATCGTGCTGCATTACTGCCATTGAGTTTGGTTGGTTTGCTTAAAATCTTTCATTGTCTCTAAGCAGCTTGTCTAAAGTTGAGTAAGATACGGGGAAAGAAGTGATTGGGAATTAACTTCAGCCCAGAAGTTTTTCTCCTGAGTACGTTTAGATCCTTAATACAGAAATGGCAACGATCTTTCCTGCCACTGCCGAGTTACTGTGTCGCATTGGCTTTCTTTCTCTGGGAAACGCCAACAAAACAGCCGCATGCATGAGAGGCCACACACATGCATGTGTACACACACATACACGATGTTGGTATATGTTTCCTCATCGCTCATTTGCATGGCAATGCCATTATCTGGGTGTGAGGTGTCATGCCGGAGTGGCTGACAATGTTTCTTACAACAAGTTTATCTAGGCACAAAGAAAGTTGAGAAGAATAGAGGTCTTTCTCTACCTCCTCCTTTCCTGGCTTTTGCGTATATTCTCTTAAACTCCCCATGGAGTACGAGGAAGCAAGTCACTCATCCTCATCCTGCATGATAGAGTGGTAAATCTATTATTTATACCCCTAGTAAAGCCTGTGGTAAACACTTTGTCTAAACATATAGTTACTGTTTTAGCACTGTGCCTTTCTTAGTCCCTCTTCAATATATTTCCCAGCCTCTGTCTTTTTCCTTCACCTTTTCTTTTTTTTTTTTTAATATAAAATCTGTTTATTTTTACTGAATTTGTTATAAATTACCATAACCAAATATACTCATGCAGTCTTGGGGAGGCCTTCCTTGGAAACAGGATCCCTGCTCTCAGTGGGACTAACTACATTAAATAAAAAAATACAAAGGTTGAGCTGCTTGTCAGTATTCATTAATAGTAGCGGATATTGGATTCTGAGCAGACACATTACTGTGGACCTTCAAGCGTGGTAGTTTGAGGACTATTGGGTAAACCTAAAGACAATCAATAACAGGGTTTACAACTTAGACACTGGTAAGCATCGTCATTACACTGAGAAGCCCTCTCACCTGCTGTTATCGACCCTTCCTTCCAGGTTTACAAGTCTTGTCTCGTGATGTCATACGCTATAGAACTGTACGCGTGTGTCTGACTTGGAGAAGCAAAGCAAACAGGACCCGTCTGGGTCACGAAGCAATGTGCAGGGATTCTGAAAGGCCCTGTGTGCGGTATCCATGTTTGAATAAACCTCTCGGTGCTGCTGGTGGTGAGGTTGCAAAATGCAGCAAGGTGATAAGTTGGAGCTGCTGAGTCCGGCGCTGGGAAAGTCTCTGGTGCTTCTGTGTTGTGCTGATAAGCGGACACAGTGCCGAGGTGGATAAACAGTTTCCTGAACAAGGTTTACTCCTTACCAAACAGCACATAAGTTCTCTGGTACAATGATAAGCCTGCAAGCTGCCAGAACACACATACCGGCCACGTGAAAGAATAACAAGAATTTGTTGTAAAGCACATACAGTACATGTTTTATTTATTTACAAAAAACATTCTTATTTTTATTATTATTATTTCAATTACTATTATTATTTCAGGTGTGACTGTCTTTCATAAGTAATGAATAGAAAAAAATATAAGCAGTAAGAGAATGTGGGAGATTCATAAAGCGATTTTTGCTTGCGCTTTCTCTGACATTTAATTTGTGTTAAATAAAGGAATGTTTGAATTTTTATCAAAAAGATAACACAAGGTAAATTTATATTGCAAACAACTGGGTATGTAGTGAGGTGCTGCTTCTCATATAGTTTGGGTTGATATCAGAATGAAGTAATTATAAATATATATGTATTTATATATATGCACACAGTATTTCATCTTCATTCGAGGTTTATGTTTTCAGAGCTTAGTGTCTCATGTTATGCAATAAGTTAAAGATAAGTTAAACACTGAAAATATGCACTTATTTTTCCTATCAGACGCACTGAAAGTGAAATAAAAGTAAAATGAAAATGTTAAATGATTATTTAAAGTACTGATTAACCAAAATTACAATGTTTAGTTTCTCTCTATTATGTACATCAGCCAATCTCATCTAAGCCACTGGATCCAGAGAAATATCAGCATCATTTTATTTCCAAAAATAAAATGATTAATTAATTAATTAATTTAACATTTGTTAAAGGTGTTTTGTGGTTCCTGAGCCATTTTCATTTAGCCGTAAACTGCTCACAGGAAACATATTCGATAAGGCCCTCATATTACCCCTGAGAGATGTTTTAAAGAGTTTCATATTGGCACAAAAGAGAAAAAGAGTTAATAAAACAGCCTGTATTATTTGACTCTCATAGAGAAGTGATGGATAACGCCTATTGGAAGAAGTGAAAATGAACTCACTGAAGAGGATGTGAATGAGAGAGAGGGACAGCTCCGGCCATCATCGTTAGACTTCCTGTTTCCCTCCCCTCCACCCCCTCCATCATGCCTTCATTCACATTACCATTATTAAAAAGGAGAGGACTCTTTTAATAAAGTCTATTAATCACACCAGGGGAGTCGGTCCATCGCCTCACCCTCTTGCGGGGGGTTCTAATCAATCAAGCCTGTTGGTAATGTATTCATGGGAGATGTAAGAAAGGACTTGTTTGACAGTGTTCCAAGGAGGAAGAATTTATTAAGTCCCCTTCAGGAGTCAGGCAATCCAGAGGAGCCATGAATGCTCCCCGTCTCTCACCCCACCCTTGTCCTCTCTGCCTGCGACTGGGAAGAAAAAGGCCTTCATCATGTATGAAGTCTGTACAAATATTGGAAACGTTCAAAATATGTCCTCTCATTAACAGCGATGAGTGAAAGCTAGGACTACTGGCATTTGTCAGATGTGCTCGGAGTGTAAAAACAGTGTTGTACAAGGCCTCTGCTGTGTCGGGCGATGTCGGGACATCACTCTCCTGCTATCCTCTCAAAAGCTGGAGAAAATGTGTCTTATTAGTTCACACGAGGTGGTGAAATTCTGTGCTACACCGCTGACTAATGTACAAAGCTGAGAAAGCACGGCGCTCATGGTTTTTGCTGGGCCTTTGTCAGTGGCGTGTGAGAGGAGAGGGTGTGGAGCGGGTAAAATCATGCAGCTGTTGGAGGCCTTCACCAAGTCCAGACTTTATATACTTATGTGCTTATTGCTTATCTCCACATCAAAACTTCTATTTGCAAATTAACTAAGTGAAAAGGAGACCCTTTACCCAAAAAAATACCTTACAAAGCAATTTTTGTTTGCCATGTATAGATGCTCAGAACATACACATATGAGACTGAAACATGTTTTATAGAGGAGGGGCTGCCTTTGCTTTGTCCTGAAGAGGGACTCAAATAAGGCTCTACTTGGCTTCAAAGCTGCATTTCCATAATTGCCCTGTAACTTGGGTCTGTATGAGAGATCTGAAAGGGGCTGAAAAAAAGCACAATCTTTCAGCTGAGTGAACGGCAAAAGCCCACCCTCCCAAAACCCTCTCTCCCTCTGGCCTGTGGCCCCCTTCTCCACTTGTTGCCTTTCGGATGCAGTGAAAGAATTCCTCTCCCTAACCTTCGTCAACAAAAGGCATGAAATCAGTGCCCTCCCTCTCTCTCGCTTCACCCTGGAGAATGTCACTCCTTCTGAGTCCTTTTGTCCTTTCTTCAACCTAAGGAAGGACAACAACCCTGCTGTCTGTGCTCCCTGGCAGTTCTTTAGCATGTTACTCGTGCACTTTCACTCGGTTTCTCAATAATGCATGCTGTATAAAACATGCAGGAGGCACAGAATGTTTGGAAGGGGTAAAACTGAGCTCCTCTCTTCCCTAACAAGTTGCCGTGGAGTGCACCGACCCACAGGCCTCTGCACCAACGTAGGTACTGTTTGGAACATGTGCTCTCCCTGTCAGGTAACACACAGGCCTGGTGCTCCCAAAGGGGGCAGCGACTCTCCTGGCCTGGGCAAGCGCTCGGGTGGGGGCGGGTTTTGACAGTGGCTCATAAAAGGATTAGCCCTGTGCACAAAGACAGCAGGCCACTTCTAACCCCAGCTAGGTTCACAAAGGAGATGACATTTGTCTGTTTCGGTGGAAGGAGGGGGTGTGGCCGGAGCATCCAGGGCCTTGGAGGGAACCGTGGTTGAAGAGAAACATTGACAGAAGGAGTGGATGAGGTGAAAACACAAGAGTGACCCTTTTTATGTGCAGCAGCCTCCTCTTTCACAGGACTCCTGTGGACCCCTCCAAAGATCTGCTCTAGTGTTTATTTACTTCATGGTTTCTCCTCATTCGCATTAGGTCCTCTGATGGCTCCATTGGCCGGAGTCTTCCAGTTGTCTGGCACTTCTGTCCTCTTCTCTCCAGACACATGGCAGACATATTAAATTTCATGTTCAAAAATCCACTTAAATTTTTTTCCTCTTAAATAACTATTTAATTTCAATAACTGGAGTACTATCTCAGTGTGTTGAGGGCAAAAGCGAGCAGAGGTCAACAGCACTCAAGACAACATATGAAATGTGATTAAATAGGAAATGAAGCACAATTTGTTTTTGCTGTCAAACGGGGCAATGTTTCCCACAGTCTTAATACCACAAAACTGTTAATTAATTAGTTTTTAATTACAGGACAGGAAACATAATTGGGAATTGATTGCCTTTGAAAGTGCTAAATCTGAATCTGTATTGATATCTTGAAGCGCAGTTTCACAAACTCTGTCAGTCGAGCAAACCCAAACAATGCACAGGCCTCGGATACCGACGTTTTTCACTTTGGGTGGTATGGCTCTCTGCTCAGGGTTACCGTGGCTGGGGGTGCCACAAGACAATTAAATCAATAAATCAATCAAGCAATAAATAAAAAAAATAGGATGCAATTTTGATTGATGAATTACATGTGTAATGGATTCAAAGTAAACAAACAAAAATTAAGCAAATAAATAAAATAAAGGTAATAATAATTTAAACTGCTCAGAACGCAACTGAATTTGTCTTGAATGAACACAGATTCTATAGAACAGAATCTCAGATTTAAGAGACTGTAAAATGCAACAAGGTGAGCGCTTTAAAAGCACAATGTATCGACTGACTGGATCTAATTTATCCTACGTTGTTTGTCGATGCCTTAAAACACATTTTGTGGCGTATAAATCCTTTGAATATGGAGAATCCTG
>NW_015112839.1:424020-424754 GCF_001443285.1 Poecilia latipinna
ATTATTATTATTATTATTATTATTATTATTATTATTATTATTATTTTTTTTTTTAAATCTAAGCGAGAAAAAAAACTCAAAATTTATAGATTACGTGCTGCATTAGTTCAAATGAAAGAGTCTCGTATTAAAATATTAGATGTAAAAAAATCTCCCTTTTAAAAATTCAGTTTAAAAAAATCCTGGGTGATGCCACTCAGTAATATGCATCACACGATTGGTTGGGGCTCTCCGGGATGATAATTGATTAGACAGGAAGGTAACATGTTTTTTCTTTCTTCTCAAATAAATAAATAAAAATGATTATTACAGATGTCAATAATAATAATAATAATAATAATAATAATAATAATAATAATAATAATAATAATAATAATAACACACTGTTTCCTTTGGCCGAGTTGCGTTTTTCATGCAGATGCTCTGACATGAAGAGTTTGTCCCATTGACTACCTGAATTGGGCCTCTGTGAGTTTTCTAAACAAACTTTAGACAACAAGCGAGAGGAAATAAACCGAGTTTAATATAAACACGTGTTGTTGTTTTTCAGTTTAAAAATAAACAGTCCAACATAAAAAATGCCCTCCACACTTTCACATGCTTTCAGTTTTAGATTGATTTTCACCACCTTTTTATTTCCCCCTCTCCTCTCTAACCTTTTTTTTTATTTTCAGATGTTTTTATTTGAACTCATCTGTCGTTGTTGATGATGTTTTTTTTTTTTTTTTTTTTTT
>NW_015112839.1:428185-450994 GCF_001443285.1 Poecilia latipinna
TTTTTTTTTTTTTTTTTTTTTTGATAACGTAATTTGCAAGACTGAACTGAGAGGTCATCCAAGCCTAATGTTAAATAACCAAAGAGATGGGAAAACTCAATAAACACTTAAACACTCAGCCGGGAAGTGTAAAAGAAGAGATCCAAAAATAGCTTCCAATTATTATAATTATAATAATAATAATTATTATTATTATTATTGTTATTATTGTTGTTATTGTATTGCTAAAGTGAAGTCCTGAAACGCTCTGTACTTTTTCTGAAGCGTTTGAGTAAATTAAACACACGCATTTTCTTGAGGATATCAATTTGTGCATATTTATAAATGCAAGACATTACTATCAAAATCACTTCACATCTGGTTTGATAAATTAAGAAAGGGTCGGGGGGATGGGTAGATGTTTGGACAGAATGTGTGTGTGTACGCGTGTGTGTGTGTGTGTGTGTGTGCAGCAGACTATGGCCGACTGCATGCGACTGTAGAGGGAGCTCCAACACTAAGTTTACATAAACTTCCTCTGATAAGCTCTCACACATGCAAATGCTCACATCGCGGCCGAATAAAACAAATGATGTTATTATTAGTTATACAGCCACGATATATTACAATTACACTACAAAGCGGCCTTGGTTGAATGAAAAAAATAATAGTACTAAAATGCATGATTTATGCGGGAGAGAAACGGAATTACAAACGGAGCAAGATGAGATGTTCGAAAGGCAAAAATCCATCTTCAGGATCGACTGAACTAGTGATGCTCAAACAGCCATTCATTACATTTAGTCTGTTTTTTTAAAAGCACAATTTTCAGCGAAAATTAATGAAAGAATTATGCTTTTTAAATATGAGCGCTACGCCTGTATATGGGGATAATCCCACAACATTAATATCCAAATGTATGCTGCAGCGCTGGCTAATTAGCCTTAAGTCCCTCCGCTATAAAAGTGTGATAAATCCCTCTCGAATATTTACTTATCACTGCCACGGAGGATGAAGTCTGTGCCCCAGGCTGTCCACTAACACACACACACACACACACACTCACACACACACCTACACACACACTCACAAACCCAAAGCGGTGGACTTCAAGCTGCTGTGCACCACCTGCATCATCAAAATCAGCTGTCAAAATACCTTCAACTAAAACAGAAAAAAAAAATGAAGAAAAACATTTTTTTTCTTCTTTAAGTTGCAGCAGTTCATTTATTAGCCAAAAATATAGACTTTCTTGTACAATTTGGTTCACAAGTATGTACATATTCTTAACTTTATATACAAAAAAAATTATAACATCAAATCCTCACAGAACTTACAAAAAGAAAAGGGGGGGAGGAGGAGCTCACAGACTACAGGTTCATACATTATTACATTAGCAGTTTTACACGGGACATGCTTACAATGTAAGTAGGCTATACAGAGATCTTTTATTCTTATTTTACATTCCATACTCGATTTCAAATTAAAAGATGAGAAGAAGAAGGAGGGGGGGAAAAAGGAGCCGGGAACCATCGCTGTTTTAAGTCGGTCCTGAAGCCTTAAAAATGAAATACACAGGAGTAAAAGCTAAATAAAATAAAAAAAAAATGCAGTGCAGGGGAGGAGAAAATAAACAGTAATAACGGCCTCGTGAAGAGTTAAAACTTAAAGTGATATAAAAGACAATTGCCTTGCAAAAAAAATTAAATAAATGAAAGAAAAAACGAGCTTGAAATGAATTTGCATTGAGCTCATTTGCATGACCAAAACAAGTGAGTGTAAAGAGAGGCCTTAACGGAATAACACAAGCGGTGCACACACACACACACACACTCTCTCTCTCTCTCCCTCTCTCTCTCTCTCTTTCACACACACACACACACACACACACACACACACACTTACACACGAGGATGAATGAAATTTTCAGAATCAAAGCTCATTTGGATAAATATGGCATTAAAAACAAGAGAAGCAGAACAAAAGAAAAGAATGAGATGGCATCAAAATTTAAAAAAATAAATAAAATAAACTGTCAAAACCAGACAGCCTTCTGTCTGTTTGATCTGCCGTTTTCTTTGCATCCAAAGGCACTAGATCTTCAACTGCGGGACAGAAAATTAACATGAAATTGCGCTAATTTTACTGCCTGTTATCACAACCCACATTGACTTGTGTTAGAAAATTATCCGCCTTGAAAGAACAACAACAACAAAACCCTCTTGTACATGTGAATCGATGTAATGACGAATTTTGGAATTTTTTTTTCAAACAAATTTAATATTTATTATTTTTTCTTAAATGCTTTCGTTTCCTATTTTTTTTAATATAAAAGGGTAAAGGGCTTTTTCACAACAATTTATCTTTCATACACACACATACAAACACTGTCTGCTCCTAGCTGTAACACTTTAACACTGATCATCTGTGTGGCCTGGACAGAGAGAGAAAAAGGCAAAGGGAGATCTAAAATTAAAGAAATGAATGACAGGAAATGGCCTATAGTGTCTCTGGAGTTTAGTTTTTTTTTCTCTACATGCGGGTCTCAGTGCCGGGGACATGTACCTGTGACTGGAGTCTCTGAACTATGACTCTTGTCCTCCGTTTGCCTGCTGCTGTACAGTGCCAGGCTGGTGGCGGTGGCCTGGTTCGCCAGTCCCAGATAATGATTGGAGTTCAGTAAAGCCAGCTGGTGCGCCGAGAACGCTCGGTTCGTCCAGTTCTGGATTTTCCCAACGGGACAGGAAGAGATTAGTCTGTGCGGGCCGAGGATGGTCTGGGTGGCCGTCCCTCCTCCCGTCGCTGCTGGGCCGCTGCCGTTCACCTGCGGCGACTTGCGCGGATTGTCGGGGGCCGTGGCCGTCTCTGCCAGGGACCAGATCTTTGGTTTCTGGGCCGGGGCTGGGTTGTTCTCTGAAGGCGGAGAGCTGGCGGACACCTGGTTGAGTTTGAGCTGTTCTGCGTTTGGTTGGGACGCCTTGATGTCCAAAGATGGGTGGTGGTGATGGTGGCCGTGGAAGAGCTCTCCACCTCTCTGCGCCTCCTTGGCCTCCTTCCCCACAGCCTTCAGAAACCTCTGCTCCGGCCCTTGTAAATCCTCATAGCCGTCCGAAATCTCAGAGTCACTCCTTCCGTCTAGTTTTATGTCCGAGTGAAGGTCGTCCTGGTCGTCCAAGTCGTCCTTGCTCTCAATATTTTCCGTGTCGATGTTCTCCAGGTCAATTTCCTCCTCATCCTCCCTCTTGTCCCCCTCCTCCCCCTCATGGTCGCTGGTGTAAACATTCCCCTCTTCATCGGTGCGGTTCCGGGGGGTCCAGGTCATCTTGTTCTCCTTCTTTAGCCGCCTCCTGGCGTTGGCGAACCAGGTGGACACCTGGGTGAGGGTCATCTTGGTGATAATGGCCAGCATGATCTTCTCGCCCTTGGTTGGGTAAGGGTTCTTGCGGTGCTCGCTGAGCCAGGCCTTCAGAGTGCTGGTGCTCTCCCTGGTGGCGTTTTTGGGTCTGGACGGGTCACCGAACTGATACTGGCCATATGGGTAAAAAGCAGGATGAGGGGGGGCGAAGCCTGGGTGCTGGACACCGTGGCCGTCTTTCAGATCATACTGGGCGCCCTAAAAAGACAAAGAGGGATTCATGAGCTGAATCGCCATGTGAAGTGTTCATTTACAGCAGTAGGCTAAACCTGCAGGTTCTTATTAAAGGTAGAAACAAAGTAGGATTTTATACGTTTTCAGTTTTAGTTTGTTTTATTTATTTATTAATATTTTTCAAATTGCCCCCTATGCATGTTCGCAAATAAATGCAAGTGTAATTATTTAAAAATATTTCTCATTAATTAATTAGCTATGCACTTCCACCACATTTTTCACTTTTCTAACTCGCTTTAATCAACTTAAGAAAAGTGGAGCTAAGAGTAAACTCAAGCAAGATTTTGTTAATGTTTCACTTTGTAAAAAAAAAAAAACTTTTTAACTAAATGTCCAAGCCACAAAGTTCAACCCGGCGCTGCAAAAGTTCTGCCTCTAAATAAATACGCCCAAAAAGTTTCTCCGCGTAAAAGTTGAGAGAAAACTCAACACACAGAGTTAGACACTCACCAATTGATTGAAAATTGATATATCGTTGGAGTAAGGTAGAAAGGCTCCGTAGCCCTGCGCGGCTGCGGCGAAAGGAGATCCGTACATGCTGGAGAGGACGTTGGAAAGTGCGCCGGACGGACTCAGCTCCGTCCCGGCCCGGGCGCTGCCGGCGATCCCTTGGCGCTCCGGCGGGTATATCGGTCGGATGTACTGATATCCCAGCTGAGGGAAAGACATGTTGATAGGAAGCGGGGAGGAAGAGTCTTCTGCAGCCTCGCAAAGCAACGGACTTGCCTCGGTATCCACTTTTACAGTGTGAACATGTGAGCAACAAAAGGTGCCAGGCTCGGGAAGTCTATATTTCCTCGGGAACAGCCACTGTAAACGATCCCGGTTGCGCCCCTTGTTTCTTCCTCTTCTTCGTCTTCTTTCCACCCTCACTTCCCTATTGATCTGGATGGACTAAGGTCAGGTCCTTACAGATTGCTTCAGATTATTGGGACTCCCTTGCTCAGATTGACATTTCTAGTCGTTTAGAAGCCCCTCCTATTTCTCAAATCTCACCCCTCTGGTACAAACCACACGCCAAACAGCGCTCTTTCGCTCTCTCTCTCTTTCTCTCTCTCTCGCTCTCTCTCTCTCCTTCACCCTCTCTCTCTCTCCTCCCTCCCTCTCCTCCCTCCCTCTTTCTCTCCCTCGGATAAATGCACTAATGTCGGGAGCTGTTTTTTTGAATGGGGCTTCAAATCTCATTTTATGGCTCGCCAATCGATTTCATTTAGTGTTTGTCAAACTACAGACTTTTAAAAAAGTTATTCAGATATTTTGACCACATGAACAAAAGTCTTGAGCATTATGATTAACTTGGTGATCTCTCTTTTTATTTGTTTGTTTGTTTTGTGTTTCTAACATAAATGCAAACTTTTCTTTCGATAAAATTGAAAGCTGCTCGTCGAAACTAAAAAAAATTATCCCGCTTTGAATTCAAGCTGTTTTAAGTTTTAATTTAAACGCGCTTTTCCCTCCTTTTATGAAAGTTCACAAACATCCTAACATTTATGCAATGTTCCAAAGTAAATCCGAGACAGAAACTTTTGTCTTTAATAATAAATGCATGTGCAAAATGATATTTGTCACACTTGAAAAGAAACGTATTTATTTCAGGCTTGATCGCTGGGTAAGAGTCGCGCTTTTCTGCACCGGTTTGGTGGTGCTGTTTGGACTCATGGAGAGGCAGCAGAGTCGGAGTCCTTCTTTTAATTCAAGACATCAAACGGGGTCGCGTGTAACCCCGTGGTATCAAAGGGGGAAGACGCCACTGATGGGGCGCGTTAAGCCGCTAATGAAGACAAAGTGCAAAGTAAAAAAATGTGAAAACCAGATGGATGCACAATTTAGTGAATTGGGCTGCAGAGATGTTTATTCTGAGAATAAACATAAACAGAATTAAAGGTAAGAAAAATGTAATGATAATAATAATAATAATAATAATAATAATAATAATAATAATAATAATTTGCCACAAAAAATCATGCACAAAATATTTACTAATTTTAAATTACACTTTTTCTTTTTTCAAAAGAAAAAGAAAAAAAACCCTCATCCTTAAATATCCATTAAGTAATTTTGATGCAACCCGTATCTTTCGTGTAAATAATGCGGATTAAATCTAAACAAGGGAGTCAAAATTGGAATTCCATGAATCAATATAGAAAAGTGTGTATTCGGGACAAGCATAATCGCATTTCGAGCCGACTTTGGTAGCTACCAGCATCTGTTTTGTTAATCATTCGCCATACAAACCCAGAAGTTCAGTTGTTTTTATTATTGTTATTATACGACTAGTAATATTATCCCTCACGCACCCCATTTAAATATGCTTTAAGTCTTAATGCCTTATTGACGGCGTGATGAAATCCCATCAATCTCAGTTCTGGTCTGATAATGCGATCCGTTTTTTTTTTTTTTTTTTTTTTTTTCCAAGAACTCTGAACTTGTATAAACCTTTAATCTTCTTTTGAAGCAGATAGTTATCATTGTCTGGGAGGGATAATGGAAGCTATAATTTCTACTGTGGGGCTACCCATAAGGATACGCCTTGTTTCTGTAAAACTCTGCCCTGAATGTGTGTGTATGTTTAAATGCCTGTGTGTGTGTGTGTGTGTGTGTGTGTTCCTCGCCGACATAGGCTATACCCAACCCGGATTATGGGGTTATTAATTACAGCGGCTTGCTGGTGCCATGCGACCGGAATGGTAATCACTCCGTAGCAGTCAATAGCACGGGCGCACGCAGGCGCGCGCGCGCGCGCGGTCATGCCCGTGCTGCATTGACCCGCAAAACTGAAGGGGTCTATGGGGGGAGAAGAGGGGCTGGTGGGAGATGTGACTTTAGATGCAGAGGAAGTTTAAGAAGGTAAAAAAAAAAAAAAAATATGTGTGTGTGTGTGTGTGTGTGTGTGTGTATTTCAGAAAGAGTGAGAGAGAGACAGAAAGAGAAAAGAGAGGGAGAGCCCACGTGGCTGCTCCAAGTGAGAGTGTGGGAGTCCAACGAGATGTCTGCCTGTTTTATGTCCGCTCAGCAGCGCCTCTAGTCCGGATGGGCACGTGTCTCATCTCCGGGTCCGCGTAGCTCAGAACTTCCACCTTCACCACCCGGCTATCACCCCTCCTAGCCCACCGCCCCACCCATCCAGACTAGAGACTTCTGTCTGATTTATTGCCCCCAATCAAACACACCACGCACTAAGTTAACACTTTCACACCGTCCGGGGAAACTGGCGCAGCCATAAAAGCATTAAGATGCTGCAACCCTCTGAGCCTTGGTAAACAGTAAGCATGTGCCGGGCTGCCCCGAAAGCCACTGACTCGTAATAATAATAATAATAATAATAATAATAATAATAATAATAATAATAATAATAATAATTATTATTATTATTATTATAATTATAATAATACATTTTATTTATTTACTTTTTCAAAATGTTAGTGTGCAGGAGCCAATTTAATTTGCAGCTGTAAAAATAAAACAAGAAAAAAAAGAAAAGGAAAAAGAGGACAATCACACGCGAGTGACTTGAGGGCTGTTTTGTCGAGAGCTCTTCGACGGTAATTATGCAGATGACACAATTTCACATTCTCATAAGCAAACATACACGGCCTATCGCTCAACAGTAGTTCCTTATGCAATACTCAGGGCACCAGCGACACGTCGCAAATGATGAGCCGAGGCGCTCTGCAAAAACAGGCGAGATCAAAGGCTTCAAACAGAGACACTTCAAATTACACATTTGGATCTTTTCCATAATGCCTCGGTGACACACTGAGAGGGAGAGGGGAACAGAACATAACTCTTATCCCAAAATCGATTTTAAAAGAGCCCTTGCCGATCAACTTTACAGTTAAATATTAAAAGGAAAGAAAAAACTAAAAAGGAATTCTAATTAATTACACTTAATGGATAATGGCTTTAAATTTTACACGAATAACTTCCAGAATAAACAAAAGCTTATGGTCGGCTGATGGCAAATATGCAAGCTTATCTGGAAGCATAAAACAACAGCTAAAAAGTTCGGGAATAATTCACAAAAGTGCCCAACCCTTCTGATTACAAACTCATTATAGTGAGCTGCTGTTGTTCTGTGAGGAATGTTCCTCTGCGGGCTCAAACCTAAATCTGTTGGTAACCTAAAAAACTAACTGTGCAACACATTCAATCTCCAAATATGCTCTTTTGAAACTCATGTCCCATTAGGGTTAAATAAAAGGCCCATAAATCTGGCGGTGTTTAAGGAACAGAGGCTTAATCCAATAAATGAATTAGTTTCTGGAAATTAATTGTTCTTAGCAGCAGAAGCAAGTGTACTTTGAAAATACATTTAAAGTTTAATTTTTTTCACTGTTGGCATAATTTAAAGAGCAGGATTTTTAATTACATTACACCAACCAATCATGCATGTTAAATAGATAGCCCAAGTTTGATTTGCATTAGTGGAAAAGTAGAGCATTTTGGAACCCTTTCCTTGTGCTCGCACCATTTGGAAACAAATTAATAGTCAATGGACTGCAACTTATTAAGTTGGGTTATGACGGCAGATCAAAGTGTGAATTAATGCATTACCTTGCAAGTGTTTCACATTAACTTGTTAACTTTGGGGTGCAGGCAACTACTAAATTCAGGCGTACAAGCTGCACGTATCCCATTTTAGATTCACATCTTGCAGAGCTCTCGCCAGGCACCTTCAAGCATATACATTTTGTACAATGTGCATTTTAATTGTGATACTGCGTGTATGCATGCATACATAAAATACACTAAGAAGAATTAAGAAAATCTAAGCTAAAACTGACTTAAAACTCATAATATTTATACCTGTTGTGGATTTGTTTTTCTTTCTAAATAACTGCCCCTAATGTCTGTTTTAATCTGGCAGTTTTTTTTTAATGATTCAACCAAAGATGCTTATAGATTTTAGTGTGTGATGAGAAGCATGCCCTGTACATTTGTTGTAAAAGCATCTCACCTGGCAGGTATTTATGTAGAATCAAAGTATTTAACTGGGATAACTCAGGGTTATTTTAGCATAAAACAGGCCTGCAGAACAGACACAGTCTGCTGTCCTATCAATGTAAAAGCAGTTAAACTGAAATTTCATCACATTATGTAATGCATTAAGCATTAAAAAACACTTGCACTGCACTTTGGTGATGAATCCCGGGCTTAAGGGAACATAATGTCCACACTAACTAGGAATGCATGCTTTGAAGGTGAGTTGTACCTTTCCTCCAATTTGCTTCCTCGCTGTCCATTCCCTTTCACTCCATTTGCTTCAGTTTCCCCCTGTATCAGTAACACAAGGCATTGATTTTACGGTAAAGTCACTTTGTAAAGGGAATGAGTAACTCTGGGCCCCCACTATCACTGTATTACACGGGTATGGCCCACGTAACAAGATGAACATTGATTCAGCATTACGGATGATCGATAATGAAATAAGTAACTTCAGGGCCAAATTAAAATGCAAGCTGGCTTGATGCTGCCAGGCTCTTTGTGAGGTGATGGCAGGAGAAAGGAAAGTAGAGGGAGGGAGGAGAGGGGAAGGCAAACAGGGGGAGACAGAAACTACGAGGTGGTGGCACTGGAGAACTTGCTGGAAACAGCAAGAGTGACGCAACTCCTAAAATAATCCTTTGTTATCCCAAAGATATTCAGATGTTCCAATTTCATTTAAATTATAAATTACAAATATTTGCTTCTAAGGCTTAGATTGACAGTGTTTCCTCAGATAAATCGTGAACACAGTAATTGCCTTGGATGTCTGCACTTGTGGTCAATGATTTATTCTCCGTGTAACATTCTAAACATGATGGAAATTAACTTTGCTGGCCTGTTTATTTGAAAGGAATTAACATTTCACATCAAGTGGAAACGTGGCTTAACATTGCCCCTGGCATGATAGGAAGCTGATGACATGGGCAGATGATCTTTTGCCTCTGGCTGATGGAATTCAAATGATGTTTATAAAAATATAATACTACAGGATATGTCTGCAGAATTTGTTTCATTATGTCTTCCATGATGGTTAATGACCATCGACCAGCTAAGAAAAAGCCTGTGAGAGAATTTAATTCAGCCGATAATGCCTTTCTCATTGTTTGTTTTAATTCTCTATATTTTATTAGTCAAACTTCAGAAACCATATTTTATCTCTAGAGTTTACCATTGAGCTACTTGCTTCTGTTTTCCCCAACTTGGCACTTTTGGTTCACAAAACCATTATTCTTTGATTTGCATGATAGCAAAACCTCACAGTAATGGCCTAATTAATGACTACAGTTCACACAAAACACCTCAAATTTGACCTTTTACCGACACAACCTGCTTTTTTCCAGGTCCCTTCAAAAAAAGCACTGCTGGACTCTAACCTTGTTTTGATCGTTTAGAAATTGAGAAATCTTTGAAGCAATCTATTGTTAATTGTACCTTTAAATGTTGATCATTGAGGCAGTTAAACCCTGAATGTGAAGCTGCCTTTTATACAATTAAATTATAACATTTTGAAATGGCTACAGTATGAAAACAGCCTTTGTCATGAGTCAGCTATTTTGGCTGCAGTACTGCATCCTTGCCACTTTTGGTACTTACAGAGTTCTCTTTGATGGTTTTCCAAAAAATAAAAAAAACATAATTCATTCTATTTTTCATTAGATGTCCAGTGAGATGTTTCTTTCATAACAAGGCAGGTTATCTCACTTTCTGATTGGCTAATCTGATCCCATGATGTCACCCCTTTTATAGAAGCAATTTGAACTAACACTGAAATACTTTGAGACTTTGCCCGACTGACTCAGAGAACAGACTAATCGCCCTGTCAGAATATTTGGTTACCACAAACATTCTCATTTGCATTGTACACTATTTTGAATTTATGTCTTTTGAGTAACTTTCCTGTGAGATTTTTGTTTTGTTTTGCTCCACATCATTGACGTATGATGTGTTTTTGAGACTCGGTACCTCTCTTTAAATGTTTCCCTTCTCTTTCTTCTAACCAACCTGGTGCCAAATTGACAGTGGGGAACTATTCAGCTGTTGGATAATCTGGGCCAGAACAGCCTGCCTGCCGTTAGTAACTTTCCCGTTTATTTAAACAGCTGTTTGTGATGATATTTCCCCGTCAGTCAAGTCAAGATAAAGTTTCGAAACAGAGCTCCTGCATGGATCATTAAGTGGTGAAGTAGCTGAATTTTGAACCAGTAAAACACCGTTTCTTGTTTTAACATGCTGGTTCTGGTTATAAACTCGGTTGGATCAAGACTTAACCCTGATCTTAGAAATCTTCCTTTGTGCTTACCACTCTTAGATTGATAGTGAAGCCATAACTATAAATTAAACAGTAAAAATCCCTTTGTTTTGACTTGTAAAAAAGTACAAATTCTAAACTAAAGGAATAAAATAATTATATAGATATCTCATGATGCTTTTTCTTTAAATGTGTAATAAAGGTCAATCAATGCAAAGGTGAAGAATTAATCCTTTTGATCATTTTTATAGATCGAGACAGACCTTACATTAGCATAGCTGGATAGTGAATGAAAGCATTCTTATAGATTTCATCTGGCCAGCTTTCAGCCCTTTTCTCTGGCTGACATCTCAACTGTGGACACTCAATATCAGTTTTCCAGCATTTTGTTATTTTATTTTTTTACTTTTATTAAGCACGACAAAACCTCGGTCCGTTCAGCTGTTGTTTCTGCTGGTTTGAGACTGGAAGCCAGGCAGCTGCACCAACATGGGATATGAGCTTTCTCATGTGTGTGGAGGCCTGGACTTTGCAGGGGGAATACTAGGCAAGTAGATGCTAATGACAACAAAGCCAAAGATGGCTTCAAAATCTGGACATTAGCAGCCGTGTAACTGAATATTTTCATGAGCCTGCAGTCACCATGTCTAATCAAAGATGGATAGCTTGAGAAGAGCCTGTGCTGACTCTTTGGCCTGGAAACACTGGCTAGCCTGTATTAAACCACACTAATGTTGAGCTGATGCCATCATTTACATCAGATGAAAAAGATGAATGTGTGCTGACTTCAGAAAGTAAAACATTTGCTTTAAATGTTTTTTCATTCACTTCTAAAGCATTAATTTTAAGAGGTTTTAATTGGTTTTCGCATGGTCAGTTTTTCTATCCAGAGTTTGTAATTATCAGTATTTCCTGAATATCTAATTCAAGTAAAAAAAAAAATAAAAAAAAAGGTTAATGAAAGTATTAAATTACATAAATAATAAATAAAAAATATAGACATATTTTCACTGTGCCTTTGGATTCAGATGCTTACCGCTTTGGTTTGCTTGTGTTGGAAATCAACAGACTGGAATCTAATCGCTATTATACATGAAGATTATAATAGTGATTTCAGAAATACATAAATGTGATCTCTTAGGTTGAGCTATCAAAATAACATCAATGTTTACATTAGGAACCAATGTTACAATATTGCTTGTATCTGTCAATAAACCCTCCAATGTCATAATATTACAACAGCGGCAACCTTATATTACCCCAGTGGAAAAAATCCTCATCTCATTTGTCTGTGAGTCATAATTAGCATTTTCTTATTAATTATTTACTAAGCATAGCAGAACTTTCCTCTTTGTTCTCTTCAGGATTTAAATATGATTCAGTCACCATGGAATAACTACAAGGTTATGACAGATTTTGCTTCCTATTTAGAGAAAAAAATGAATCTCTGTGGTGAAGTTAGGCAATTATGGCAAAGAAAGATGTCGCACTAAATGAAAATATGCTGAAGTTTTCCTCAAAATGCTATTTTATGACAACTTAGCAATGCTCTTGTGATGTAATAAACCGTATGCTTTGCGGCTCTCTATTTTGTATTGATCAGGGATAGCATGAACATGTAGTGACAGTTTTTATGAACAGTAAAGGGCTATGTATCTTACCTTGAGCCCAATTTAGTGGTGCAGCCTAACAAATAACTGATTAGATGAAACGTAAAAGAGCAACATCAACATTTCTGTTGTTATCCAGATTTGTGAGATAAAGCTAAAGATTGGTTTTTTCCAAAAGATGGTTAAGTAAAATGTTTCTTAACAAGTTGACTTTTCACTAGCTGATGCTGTTGAGGCTCGTCAGTACTGGCAAAAGCAACTTTAATACAGTGAGGAAACTAAGAAAGAACATTTATCCTACAATTAGAGAACTTTCTGGTAATGCTGCAAATTACCATCATTGTTTCACCATTTTGTCAAAAACAGATGTCAAGGCAATATATCTCAATGTCAGATGATTGCATTTCCATCAAAATCGGCCAAAAGTATTTATAATATCTGCATCAGTTTACAATTTTGTATTTTTTTAATCAGCCTGTAAAATTGTCATGTAATATCTTGTCTCTTTACCATTAAAATAAAAATACTTTATGAAATGCTAGACTAAGTTTGAAATAATTTCAGTTTATGGTCCTCAACTCTTTGATTTTCTGTTTCAACTGACTTCAATAATTCAATAAACTTTGCATTGTTACACCTAAAGAAGAGATATGACACATTGACACATGTTCTGGGACATGTCTTTAAAAAATCTATTACAATAATTTGACTCTAAATGTGAAGACGATTTTGCAAAACATCATGTTGTGCTTAAGAAGACTTAAAGCCTGTGGTTTAAATCCTAAATTCAATAGAAAAGCAGCTATTGATTTTTCCTTTCTTAAGAAGTGCTCTTTTTTTCTTCCCATGTTAAGTAGTTTTTCTTAAATTTGGCGTAAACTGATAGAAGCCAGAATACTACATAAATTTTGTATGTAAAACAAACAAACAAAAAAAAATTGATACATAAAAACATGTGTATGTGGGGAAATACCTCTGGAGTGGTTGTTTCCAATGCAAGTGCTAGACATAAAGCTGCATTGGGGCATGAGCTCACATCTTAACTAAAAAACAACTTTGTGAGATAAAAGAAGATCGTAATAAAAAATGTCATAAATACGTATACTTTACCGTATTGGGTTCAGTTTGAGCATAGATGCATGCAAGCCCCTGCAAATGGTTGATAGCCGGCATAAGTGTCTGTGCCTGCACAGTGTGTGTGCGTGTGTGTGCGTGTGCGTGTGTGTGCGTGTGTGAGCGTGTGTCTGAGTCTGATCTGTTGTACAACAAGTACTGGAGCAAGACTGGACCCAGCTGTCAGGTCACTGCTGTCACAGCCAATAACGATTAGCCTCTCCCTGCACCTCTATTGCTGCTTCATAACCACCAACGCAGGGGAGATCCGCCCCTTTTAGGAGAACAATGCACCCATGAGTGGGCCTCATCATCGCCCACGCCCACTCTTATCAGCTCTCTGAGGGCCCTCTGCTCCACATCTCTGTGTTTAGATCTGCTAATCTTTGTGTTTCTGTCATTTTCTTTGGTACTCCGACTTTTAGTTTTCTCCTAAACTCTGGTTTGGTTTGATTTTAGTCAATACAAGTGGATCACAGATTTTTATTATCTTATATAAAGCCTTAATCATTAACTTTAAAAAAAAAATATATATAAAAATTTTACAAACAGATTCTGAGTTTAGCGCATATGTGAAATTCCTGCTCCTCTATTAGCCACATTAGCAGACTAAAACGAAATGCACATCGCTCATCAGCATCATTTGCTGGGATTGGACAGCCATTATAGCATATATTAAAGAGGCCTCACAGTCTGTCAACCTCGCCAGGCCAAGTCTAATGAAATGAGTGCCCCAGAGCGGCAGTGGATTAGGAACACAGGCAAGAGAGTATATTTTCATGTATACATACACATGATTATATATTGGAAAAGTGTCTGCATGCTATTCCCCTGGTTCCTTTAAGCTTACTGACCAGCAAAGCATTTGGGCCCCGTGTGACAAGGCGGAAGAAGAAAATCGCTAATGCTCTTAGCATCAAATAATAAATCCTTGAGTGGTTTGCCACCATGTTTAATTAAATATTCAAAGAAAAAAAAATCCTGTGATTGATTCGCCTGCTGGATTGATCCAGCATCGATTGTGAGCCGTTTTGTTGCCCCACTTGGGTTAATGCTAAATGGTGTCTGAATTGCTGGGATAAATTGCTAGCATGCACTGGAAGCAGAAAAAAATAAAGAAGAATAATTTGTTGGCCAAAAGGTTTTGGAAAACTATAATTAAAAAAGCATTCTCTTACTGTGTTGTGCAACAATAGGTTTGGTTTGGCTATTCATAGTAAATATGAAAGGGAATTACTAACAAAGATGGTCATTTTCTCTTTGGAAAAGAAGATGAAATTGTTTCGTCAATATCATTAGAGATACAGTATCTTCTTTGGGAATCTATATTTCTGTTTGCTCTGACAGCCAGGTTGAGGCTGGCTGGATACACTGGTATTCTCAGGTGTGGTAGAGAATACTAGTGTACACTAAATAGCAAACTTTATTTTGGATTTAGACGAAGAACTACACATGTATGACCACACATCATTAGCTTGGAGCTCAATGATATCATGGGGATTCCAGCTGTGAAAATCATCATTCCTAGGAGCTGTTGTGAAAATGTACATTATGAGACTAAGGTTTTTTTCAACTCTCTTATTTTCCGTCCATAGTTGGGGCCAACACGTGATAAACTTTATACTAAAAAAAAAAAGACTACTTTCACCTCAGCTGTTTAGCTGCTGACTCCCTGTTTGAGCTATGAATCCTTGGCATGGTATAAACTGATGCTGTCGTCTCTCAGCTTTAGGTTGTTGCAGAAGTTATCAATCCAAATGTGAAATTAATTAAAGCATTAGGAATGTAAAATTGCAATTTCATAGTTCTAACATTTTCAGAATTTATGGCTGTAAAATTTTATGATTTTTACCCTTTAAAAATTGTGAGATAAGAATGAAACGGCTTGGTTCCAATGTTTTTAAAAAAGGGGATGAGATGGGAGGAGGAGCTGTGTCCAGACAACCCCACTAACCACCTCCTCAGTATTTGAGCCCAGCATGCTTCACTCCATGGCTTCAGGGATTCAGATTGCTATCAAGGGTTTATCAGTCTCATCTTAGCGCAGCATTGATCTTCAGCGAGAATCTAATCCAGACTATGAAGTTCAATAACAACTCCATTACCTGAGCGCTTCTGATTGGAGAGTTGTAATGCCAAGATTAGTAGCAGGCAGCCTGACCTGCCAGCATTGATTTGCACTGCAAAATCACTTGGTTGAAAAAAAGAGAAAAAACGTGTTTACCCCGTAATTGAACAATTTTTATTTTCTTTCCCCATCTCCCCCTCTTTTTTTCTTTTTTCATGGCCATCTCAGCAAGCTTGGCCTCCCCATTGATTACTTGCCTGTTTATGTTAGGGGTTACTTAGGAGCTAAGTAGGCTTCTCCTCCTTCTCATTTGTGTCTGTATTTGTTTTTGTGTGTGAGGTTTACCTCCCTCTATTTTGTTTTAGTGCTGCAACAAAGCCCCTGTACTCTTGCAGGTAAGCGGCAGAGGCTCTGGGATCGATGGCCCCCTTCTCTCAGTGAGGCAGGCGAAATAGCCCCCTCGCAGCCTCCAGAATGGATGGCTTCACAGCCTGTTAGCCTTAAGTAATAGAAACATTGAGCCCATCCTGGCAGAAGAGACAGCTCATTTATAGCCTTTTTTCTTCTCCCTCTCCCTCTCTCTGTGCGTGTGTTTTCTACCCACACAGATTACCCAGGTTAAATAAATGAAACAGACTGTTTTGCTCAGCCATCACAGGCGGGGCACTGAAATGGATGAACCTATTTCCCTTAATGCAGACACGAGCGTTACACCACTTCTCCCCCCACGCTGGGGTTACAGGTTAATGACATGCTCATTTCGCTCAGCCATTTGTTTTGTTTTCCTGCAAAGTTCTGATAAGTAGCTAACCAACGAAGCTTGTAATTACAATCTTACAGAAACCGGCCCGATCTGTATATAAATCTCACCATCCAATTACAAGATGTAATAATTCTGCACTCAGGCTGGTAATGAGGTCTAATACTGGCGCATGTGATAATCCCCTCTGGATGCGGGCTTGATCAGATGTTGGCTTTGTAATTAGACTGGCAGAAAATCATTATTTCATGTTCAAATAGAAAATGAGGTTGGTGGGAAGTTAATTTCTCTACGCTCTGTGAAGCGTAGACAAGAATTTAATGATTTAATTACAGTTGTAAGCTCTTTGGATGAGACTTAAATTGAGCTGAGATTTTTTTTTTCCTCACTGTCGCATAGAGAGCTGGGCACATCAGAGGTTTTGACAAGAGTTCAGAATGATAGGACTGCCCGATGCTTTTGATATTGTAAAATTCCTGTTCTTGTTATCCAGTGCATTGTGCTTAAGTGGATTTCTGATTACTGAATAAAGCAATCAAGAAGGTTTGCGGAATTAAATTTTGTGATTATCGTTCTTAATTTAATTTTATTGAAAAACAAAACAAAGGTGTGTCTTCATTTGTGTTTATGTAGTTTTCAGTTTAACTTTCTTGAACAGAACAGTGTTCTTTTATATTATCCTCTTGTGTTTTTGTCTAGACTTGTTTGACACAAAGCAGTTATGCCCAAGTTGTTTTTCGTCTGCCTGTTTTTCCTGCTTACTTGTACCGTTTCCTCCCATAATTTATTGCATTGTGTAATGATGGACAGCTCATATAAATAGTAACAAAGTTAATGTTCAAAGCGATCCTTAACTACATTGTTTCCTTTACTTTCAGCAATACAACTGGTCCTGAAACAAAGAAGCGGTATTTTCCCCTGGTAAAGCCAACAAAGGACATTTTTACTTTGCCTGTGTGATCACACTGCCTCCCTTTTCCTTTTACACTTGGCATTAAACAGGAAGGAGGCGCGGCGTGTGTTGTCTGTTAAGCGCTGTGCAATCACTCCCTCATTCACAGACTTAGGGTTTGTTGTGTCACATCCTATGACAGTCAGATAGGAATATCTCACCCTGGATAAGATGCGCAGATTTGAGAAATGTCACTCAACATGACTGATTCTTGGCCTCCCCTCCCTCCTTGTCTCACTTCCGTACTTAGCATTTCAAAATTTCCTTTCTTTGCGGTGCTCCAGGGAAAAGCGGTAAGAGGACCTCCTTTATGAGGCCTATCAGTCCCGGAGATGGATATGTTTGCTTATTGGACAGTAAAAGGCCAGTCTTCAGGTGACAACTGGCCATGGTTATTCAGGCTTTTATTCATGCATATTTAGAAGATGGTAATGAGCTTTTTTTGCATTGTTGCATGAGAATGGCGGGTCCCTGGTGGCGCTGACGAGAGAGTCTGACTGGTCGAGTGTCCTGTGCCTGTGTGTGTGTGTGTGTGTGCGTGTGCACGTGTGTTGGCGCCTAGCATCCCCATCTATCCATTGACTCAACTGCATCGTCTTTTCCTTCACTGTAATCCTCCATCCTCTCGTGTACAAACCCACCCAGTGGAAACAATGGCACACCGCCTCTTCGTCCACCTGCCAGTCAGCAAGTGCCTAACAGCTTTTTCCTGTTGCCCAGGGATTGGCTTTGTGTACCTTAGTTGTTTACAGTTAAATAGCTTCTTGTATTATTGATGGCTTTATATCCGGCTTTAATATTTCCTGAGCGAAATGGACAAAAAGTCATTATGATTTGATATTCAAGAAGATGAATCCAATGCATTTATTTAGATTAGTTATTTGAGACAGAGCTTGAGGAGAATTAAAAAAAAATGTTTTCTAAAGCTTATATAAAATTACGAGAGTGACAGATTTAAACTCATTTGCAGTTGCATCTTATATAAAATAAAATAATGATAATGAAAACTAAAACTTATTAAATAAGTTGGCACATTTTCAGTATTTGTCTGTAGTAATCCTACTTGTTGTATGTGAAGCAATTGGAAAATCACAAATTTAGTTTTCTGGAAGGTTCCAGGATTTTTAATACAGAAATGTTGTTGTATGGCACAGTCAATTGGACGATTGCTTTTATGACAGTTTTCCTCTCGACAGCCAACGACTCTCGCCAAATTGAGAGCAAATGTCAAAAGGTCATTGATAAAGTGTTCAGGTTCCTGTATCGAAGTAAATGATGTAAAGTTTAGTGGATGAAAAAAGTGTGTTATGTAAAGGTCAATTCACTTAATTAATATTGCATTTTTTTGGAGGAGATTCACTCCTGAACCAGTCAACTTTATTTGGGTAACAAAAAAGACTGGAATGGTGCTCAACAGTTCAATGTAGAAGTGATCAGAGTTCTCTGTGTTTGCACTATAATTGAAGGACAAGAGGAAGAAACAGGTGCAGTTGACAAAAGCTGCACAAGCAGAAGTAATACCCATATTTTTGAGAAGGTTGTATAGCATCGGATTTGTGGCTAATATGTAAGGATTGGATTTTGGCTGGAGTGGGTTCTTCAAGAATCCTTTTGTTATGCCGTTACTGAACTACAGTTAGTCAGAAGCATCATATCTGGGCTAAGGAGAAAAAACCCGGTCCAGGGTTTTGTTCAGATGGAAATTAATTTTAGATTTTATTTGGAAATTAGGTTTTAAAGGTTAGAGGAAGAGATTAGAGGCACAAAATCCAAGTTGCTTCAAGTTTCCAGAGTCAGATATGATTTAGAGAACCATGTCATCTCCTGGCATTAGTCCACCGTGTTGTGTGATGTCCAAAGGCCATGCAGCTGTTTACCTGGGAAATTTAACACATTTCATACTTCCCTCTGCTGACAAGCGTCATGGAATGCAGATATCATTTTCCAGCAGGATTTGGCATATATCCACTCTGTCGAAAGAACCAGCACATTGTTTAACTGCCTTAGTATCAGTAAGCTTAATTAGTCAGCGAACTCACTTAACATAAACCGTGAAAAAAATATGTGGGGTTTTATCAAGAGGAAAATAAAAAACACCAAACTCAACATGATCTAAAGGCCACTGGATTTCCTTAACATCAGAGCCAGAGTAATTATAGGTAAAAGAACCTCAACCAACTACTGCAATATGGAGCATAGTAAGATATTTTATAGCAGGGCAACATTTCTTACACTGGTCTTATGCAATATTACAATTTCCCCAGAAACAAAACCTTATTTATTTCCACTAGTAAGGCATTTTAAAATGAACAGATACAAACACTTGAAACAATCAAACTAATTTTTTGAAAGATCCACTGGAAAAAAAACAACAACCTTTGAATGATAACTTATTTTACTAACACGTACCTCTACATTTTTACCTATGAAAGATGTTTTTTCGCCATGTTTTGGGGAGGAGGGGCACCATGAGAGATTACATATGTAGAAAGACAGGGGAGGTCAAAGATCATTGTCAATTAGCATTTACCCAGATGAGCAATTACCAGCCAACACTAGGGCTATGAAGATTGCACCATTTCTCATCAGCGTGGCTTTCAAGCAACACCGTTCATGTGCTTGTTGGAATCAGCAGAGGGGTACTGAGGAGGATGTTGTTGCTGATTAAGGCCGTGTTCTTTGCTTGGATATTAAAAAACCCACCACCTGCGCACTTCCCTGTCACAATACCCTCTTATTTAGCAACACAGATTTCCATTGAGGACCCTTCTCACTGAGGTTCTGCTCAGCTGTTGTGTAGCTTGTGTGTCATCGTACAGTTGCAAGTGTGCTTGCACAATGGTAGAGGTTAGTGGGGCCAGCCAAGACGGAGAACCATTCTCCTCTTCGTAACAATGGCCACATGTACCAGAACTGAATGCGGCTTTTGAGCATGTCCTGACTAAAAAAAAAAAAAAAAACCCTCTGGTGCAGGCATGTCCAGTGGGACACCTCAAGTCCAGACTATATGTCACTCTGATTTGTATCTCAGTGCTTATTATTAACAAGGTGGCTAACACCAGTGCACCATTACCTAGGTTTATGAACACTATATCATACACCTGTGCTCAGTCCAGACAGGGTGTAACTGTGATGTCTGTGTTTCTTTGGCAGACGCGTCCCCAGCTAGACCCCAGTTTGACAAACATTTGGCCAGGCATACTGGACGTCTTGGGGAGTGTGCAGTGGCCTGGACAGGCCTGAGACAGGAAAGAGGACTTCTAAATCAGCCAGCAATCCAAAGGCCCGCCATAAATCCTCCAAATGGGCTCGGGTGTGGGACGTAAAGCACACCTGCAAGACTTATGTAAGACTTATTAAACCATAAATTGCAAACACCAGACCCTTGCTAGAGCTGCTCTTTGCTAGAATAAATCTCCGAGTGTGTCCGGCCGGGGAGAAAGAGAGAGTGAACATGAGAGATAAAGCAACTGAGAGGGAAAAAGATATATTGTAGGTTAGAGGTAGTGAGAGTGAAGTGGAGGATACTGAAGGTCTGATAGCAGACCCACCATTCGATGATAGGACAGACAATACTGGGCTTTGATCGGACTTAACGCTTAATACTTTGCTGTCTCACGAACTGAGTCAGAATGAGTGATGTCAATCACTTTTTATGATATTAGCCTCTGTCGTCATAGTGGAACTGCAAACAATTCTTTTGCGCAACTTTTGGCCTTGAGAGGAGTAACTGCTCGATATCCACACAGGCAGAGACCGATGAGAGCAACACAGGGAATATTTATAGGAAATCAGAGTTCCTGAGCTCCGGAGCCCCCATGAGTTCCCAACACACCCACGCTCTCCTCCCTGCCTGGTTGTGGGTCCTTG
Source organism: Poecilia latipinna (assembly GCF_001443285.1). Classification (NCBI taxonomy): domain Eukaryota; kingdom Metazoa; phylum Chordata; class Actinopteri; order Cyprinodontiformes; family Poeciliidae; genus Poecilia; species Poecilia latipinna. Next base: position 449,421 of record NW_015112839.1, read on the forward strand.
AATTAAACATCAAAGCACACAGGAGTGGAGGGCCCAACTGCCATAAATAACAGCGCGCTTGGGGAGGGAAGGGGAGGATGTTCAGACGGGAAGAGAGCAGGTCACCAGATCGCTCATACACATACTGTCAAAGCAAATTCATTTGTTCACAAAATGGGTGATGTTGTGTGAGGTTATTGATTTCCGCGTGCCATCTGTCTTCTGTGAAGCTTTGGCAAGCAGACTCTGGCACTACCAGCCTCAGGTTCCCCCATTTTAGTCTCTGCAGCACAAGTGAAAAGAAGGGATGTGGAAATCAAAAATTGGGCGCAAGGTTTTAAGACTTAATAACAAGATTACTTCTGCCATGAGAACAAAGAATGTAATGGATTTTTATTCGGGTTTCTAAGGAAAAGAAAATGAATCAGGCTTACAGTATTTAACCACAATTATAAAACATTTATTGAATTCTTTTTATGTTTCGAGACAATGCGCAGAAAACATCAAATCTAATTTTCCACCTAATTTAACTGCTTCCACCAAGTCCTGTCAATATGTCCCAGCAGAACTTTTAGATCCAGCCCTAATCCTCCTTCAGCTCCCTCACTCCATGAAGATGGTGTTCCAATAATACACATGAATGCTTATATGACCTTGTTAAGTGCCATGCTTGAAAGAAGTTTGGTTTAAACTAGAAATAAAAATCAAATCCTTTGTTTCCGTATCTGTTGTTTCACCAAAAGTCCTCTTCTGATTGGATAATTAACCCTTGTGGTGATTTATGATTCTGTTCAGACAAATGTTTGTGTTTGCAAGGAATTTTTGATGCTTTTGTAATTTTTAAATGAAATACCAACAAAGGCTTTTGTTTTGATATTTCTAAAAAAAATTTCCTTGGAGTTACTCAGCAACGTTTTTCAGTTTCTTTAAGTGTGTCACCCAGTTCTGAAACTACAGCGAGGGACTTTTGAACATCTGAAACCCAGAACCAGATGAGATCAGTGCTTCTCTTTGCAGAGTGACCTCCAGGCAAACAAAACCTCTGAGCAGAGAAGCTGACTTTCCTCCAGCCGTGCAAGAGATTGAGGTGACTGAACTTCAAGAACTGAAACACAAAAGCTTCAGGTACAACTGACCCACAGTTTTTGTCTCTCCCTTAAATTAAAATGAAGTTCTGCAGCTCATGACCATAAATCATGTTGGTTTGAAACAGCAAAATTTTTGAAATTGTTGAACTTTCCTAAGCTGATAAAATAATTTGAACATTCATATTTAAATTTTCTTCTCCTGTCATTGAAAGGCAAATTGCAGAGAAATTAGCTTGTTTGACTGTCTGTGTTGCCTTTGATCTAAGAAAATATAAGGCCTTATTTGAACTACTAATAATGTGTTCTATCCAATGTTTTTCTTTAAAATCATTAAATCATTTGCAATTATATTTGACTGGAAAATAATAAGGACAGAAAATTTTAACATATTTTGGATAAAAATTCATTTAAAATGCCACTGTAAGATGACACAACCCCCACCAAAAAAAAAAAAAAAAAAAAAAAAAAAAAAAAACAAAAAAAAGTGGGGAAAAAAATTCAACACGA
>NW_015112839.1:454110-481006 GCF_001443285.1 Poecilia latipinna
AAAATTTTTAAATTTTTTTTAAAAAAAATTTTTTAAAAAACCACCAAAAAAAAAACAACCCCCCCCCAAAAAAAAAAAAAAAAAAAAAAAAAACACAAGATCACAACAAAGTTGGGTAAAAAATTCACACTGAAGGTGCTGATTAACATCTTATTTGTCACCAGCAACTGCATACACGAGTTCAAGCCCACCCTCTGTCTCCTCCTCTCACTAACAAGACTTGAAGTCACAGCGTACCTCCATGTTGAGCTACCAAGTGTGGAGGGCTGGCCTTCAAACATGGAGCCCAGCTGCTGCTGTGTATTTTTGTCAGCCAACTCACACGCGCAGCGGAATCCCTTGGTGTTTGCTCTCGTGGAGGGCACATGTTGCTGGGTAAATTATCACAGCAATGGTAAATAGTGTTTTTATGAGGAAATGTAGCTTGGTTGTTATATTTGAAGTCTGTGCTTTGTATACTGCTGCGTTATTAGGACAGATTGAGGATGTTTGCGCCTGGTGTCTGCACTCCGCCCATGTGGGGTACGCACTCATATACACACACATGCAAATACACACATGCATGCAGAATGACAGGCTTAGTTCTAGCTACGAGTCTTAAATGGCTCTTTTGTTGTTTCTGTACAAAGAAAATAATAATAATAAAAAAAAAGCAAACATCACAGCCTAAGGAGTGTGTCAGTGTCACATTCGTGTCAGTCTCTGGGTAAATGCAGATGAATGGCAACAGCAGGGGAGGACTGACTGAATTTTGAAGTAAGGAAGAAGAATGCCATGCCATGAACTGTGAAAATACACTGCCGACCTTTTTATGATTGAAATCTACTGCAATCCAGCACAACAACACAGACAAAAATAACTTTAAAAAAGTTTCAACATCGAGTTGACAGACTCAAAAAGGTGTATTGGTGAGAAAATACGAAGAACTGCATTCGATCCGAAAGTTCAGCTAATATTTAAATACCAAAGTGTGAAAAAATAGGATGTTCAATAAACAAATGTAAAGTCAGTGTGACAAAAACTTGATTTGTCTTTCATAAAAATGATAAAAATAAGTCATTTTATTAGATTGCAAAAATGTAATGCTTCTATGCTTTAAGCTTTTCAGTGTGCATATTATGTATTTGATAAAAAAATAAAAAAAGAGATCCATGCTAAAGCATTAACTTCATGTTTTCTAAAATTACTTTAGATTTTCTGCAACCCAGTCCTGATATTTATTTTATTAACACTTGAAATCACTGATATATAGAAAACAAGGTAGTCGCATAATGGTAGTATAAATTCTTGGTGCTTTAAAGTCTCCAGCATTACACCATGGACACAAGCCCTACTAATTAGGCCCCGTCCAGTTTTAATCAGAAGGTGAAGTATTTTAAGGAGTGTTTGTTTAATGTTGCATTTCTTAAGTTTTTAAAGGAATTTGATAATAAATACATGATTAAAAAAAAGTGGTTCACAAAAGTACTTAAACCAGTTGATATTTTTTATCATTTTTTCATGCTGGAACTTCTGATGTCAAGAATATTTTATGGGGATTTTATGTGATAGATCAACGTATGTGTTAGATGTTTTTTTTTTAACGATCTGCACCTTTACATTGTTGCTCTGGCTGTTGTCCTGCTCCAGTTTCCAGACTTTTTTTTTCCGGATTGCTCTGTATTTATTTCCATCATCTTATTAACCCTGAGCAGATTTCTTGTCTGTGCATAGCAAAGGCATCCCACAGCATGATGCTGCCACCTCTAGAGAGAACAAGGTGTTTTACAATGTTACTCTCCTGTTATAAAAAAGCTCTTAAATGTCAGACGAAAAGTTGAACTAAAGTGAACTCAAGCTCTTTTAGCGGTATCTTTTTTGTTGTCATTCTATAAAGGTCAGATTTGTGGAGGGCATCTCTGCTTCTTTGCCAAGTTTGCCACAGCTGCTAACTTGGCTGACCACCAAAAAGGTGTTCCAAGTTTGCAGCTGTGCCATGATCATTACATTTTTCATCGATAGATTGCACAATGTTCAGTGAGATGATCGAAGCTTCAGATATATTTTTCATAACCTAACCCTGCCTCAGACTTCTCCACTGCTTTATGCCTGACCTGTCTACTGTGTTTCTTGGTCTTCATGATGCTGTTTGTTCACTAATGTTTTCTGTGAAACCTCTGAGTTTGACAACTACATCCAAATTGCTAAGGTTACATTTCATTTTCCCGTTAGTTTCATGTTTTATATAACACAAAATACCTACAATTTTACTGAGTTAAGTTTGGCACATTCTATTCACCAATGAGACCAATTTTTGTATTCTGAGAAAAGAAAGTGTGGAAAAGTATCAGAGTAAACAGGGAAGAATACAAATAAGAAGTAGACCTATCAGATGTTTTTATCTGTTAGAAATGCTGAAAACCATGCATCATGCTACTTTCACTTGACAATTCTGCACATTTGCTAGTTTGTCAAATAAAATTCTAATACAATACATGGAGTTTTATGCAAAAAATCAAGGGGTGTGAAAGCTCATGAAAGCCACAGTGTTTTTTTTTTTTTTTTACTCACAGTATTAACTGTACACAGTAAAATTGTGCATGTAGTAAAAAAAGATATGCTGTCTAAGATATGACATATAAAATGTTAGAATTTCATTTAAGACGTTTCAAGTAGCTAAATAACTGGTGTACTGACTTTGTGGACACTGTAGTTATCTTAGTCTTTCACATTTTCTGTATAAATATAAATGGATAGAGTGCTTCACCCATGAATGGATGAAATTGAGGAAAGGAGGGGGCATAATGACGATGACATTCTTCTCACTTTTTTTTTTTTTTTTCGGAGCCCCAATTACCCACTAATGCGTGATAAAACCAGAAAAATGAACAGTCGCCATTTCTGGAGCCTTGTTCAAAGACAAAATCATTCTTTCCTCTCCTCCCATTCTTTGGATAGAAATAATCATGTTTCGTCCCAAACACCTGCGCTTCATTTGCCCTGACCTGCAGCTCAAATGAGAGCAATTAATGACAATTACCCTCCAGGTGTCACAACATAGACATGTACTGATATGGACCTATCTGGATGGAGCGCATGCTTGTCCTCCAAGTAAATATGTAATGATAACAGCTGTAACACAGTGGAGTGGAGAGAGAGACGATTGTCACCTTTGCAATCTATTTGTGTTTGCCTCAGCTCAGCACCACATTAACTGGTTCAGACAAACCAGAATGAATAGACGCGGATTTCCCTGTGGAACAGAGTGGAGTTGACTGGAGGTGTTGGAATGGAGATGGGGACAGATGGGGTCTGGAAATAGTCTCCGCATTTAACCTTAATGCTTTTCTGTGTCAGTGATCGAAAATAGTTTGTTAGCTTGGAAGCATGAAGCTTAAATGTTTACCATTTGTTCTTGTTAATAATCGTTTAGAATTATTGCTGTAATTTTCAACTTTAGCAATGTAAAGGAACACCTGAAAGCAGACCACAGGTCATTTATTACAGCAGTGACCCCTAAGCATCTGGGCCCACTGTCCTACATGTTCTTAAGTGTCCCTGCTCCAGTGCACTAGATTCAGATGAGGGGATCATCATAAAGTCTACTGATGATCACTTTATTTTAATTAGTTATGTGGGAGAAGTTCAAAAGCTCAATCATGGAGGGAATGTCTCCTGACCTGCAGAATTGGGGACCACTGTCATTGTGTAGTTAAATCATTTGATAAAAACCTTTATTTTATTAGCTTTTGATTTCTTTTTTTTTGTTACATATACACCCAGATTAACTGGTCAAGTCTTGCTAAGATCCCACCTTTTATATCATCCGATATGAGAATTATGAGAATCTATGGAATAAAAGGAAATAAAAAGAACATTTGCAGACGAAAAAATCAGTTCCTTTTCAATGACAAATAACATAATTCGGCTTAATGATGTTGAAAAACTGTTTGCCATAAAATCCCAAAAGTATGATGTGAAATATAGATTTTAGATTTATCTTTTGAATTTTTTCATGACACATTTTTGCATTATCTCGTGATATGATATTGTACTAGACCGGAAATTCATCATTGTATTTGGGCAATCACTTTAACTAAGACAATTTTCAACATTGTTCTTTTATCTAAAGCATTACTTTGCAGCTCTGCCCGCATGTTTTAGTGTTGCTGTCCTGCTGGTGAATCTCTGTTGAGATTTCCAGTCTTTTCAAGGGTCAAACAAAATTGATTTATGGTTTTCTATGTATCTGTCTCCATTCATCATCACAGCGGGGATGGAATGTTCAGGATGATATACAATGTAGGTTTTTGACGATGCAAGGTGTTTGGCATGGGTGCAACAAAACATTAATGTTGCCTCCATCCTCTTGCCTGCTGTGTCCATTGCATGGCTCTCGGCAAAACTCCAAATCAGACTTCAGACTGCGTCAAATAAGCTCCCAACAAACTTTACTGAGCTTAAAAATGTTCAGTAGGAATGAATTCTTTTGCAAGGCATTGTAAATATGTTAGCTTTTTAGATTTTGAATATCTAAATAAAGATAGTGAACCACATAACTTAAAAAGAAAAGTTATTAGTTTTGAAAATGTTACAATTATGGACTTGGTTTTGTGTGATTTTATGAAAGTGGTTGGTCCATTGTAATCGTGGGCCAATTTCCCTACTTGAAGAGAGATTGCTCAGGTCAACTTTAACCCTCCTCCTATGGGTTCCCAACCCTTTCCATCTGAACAAGCATTAGCATAAATGCATTAAAATGTGAATAGGAATTAATTTGGACTTTCCCCTCCATAGGAATTAATGGGAGTTTGTTCTGCCCATACCCCTCAAATGGCTCCTGTTCCTCCACAGTCCATAAATATTAATATTAATACAGCATCGCATTTAAAGGTAGCGCTTGACTGAAGCCGTATACAGAATATTATTAGAGATCACGATACGTTTCTCATGAGAAGTACAGCTGAGTGAGTGCATTGCCTTGCCGTTGTGATCTGTAAAATCCAATCTTCATAGAGCACAAAAAAGTTATTTTTAGAGAAACGGAAGATTAGCAGGGCCCAATGGCTGCAGTCTGAAGCTATTAGGCAAGTGAGGATTTTTTTTCAGCCTACTGTTGAGAGAGAAGGGCCCACATCTTCTGTTCTATCAAGGCTCTGATTCACAGTCACACCGCTGTAGCACTATTATCATGCCTGAGTAGATCATCTTGGCAGATAACTATTATCACTATCTCACTGCATCCCTTCAGTCTACTCACCCAGATAATACAAATAACAGAAGTTTCTAAATCACTGCTTTCACCTTCTTTCTTTTGCTTCTTTGTCTTTGTCATTTTTCTGTGTGTGGTTGTATTAAACATCTTCATAATAGTGAAGTTACCGAAGAGCTTTGGCCCAAACCTTGGCTCATGTAAAGCACTACTGCATCATCTACGAAAAGCACAATCAATAAATATCCTTTTTTTCTGCAATATGAAGCTCTCTAAAGGCATATTTCAGACGTATCTGCTTTCTTTCTTTTTTTTTTTTTGCATTTGCTTTGTCTGACTGATTTTTGCATTAGTCTTTGAATGCTAAACTTTTGGTGTTTTGGTCCAAACTCTGTTGAGTTGTCAGAAGCAAAGGGATAACGGCAGTGGGTAGGGGTCTTGCATCAGATATTGAGCAGGCCCTTTCTTTTCCTGTGTCTCCCTGCTTTAGCGTAGCTAATCCTGACAGGTTACAGTGGGCAAGGTGAGACATGTTAGCGCTGAGCCGTGTGAAGGTGTGAAGATGGAGCTGGCTTCAAAGTCCCAGTGAGTGGGTGAAAGCTGCATGCTGCCACCAGAGTAAGCTTGGTAAACAATATTCACCTTTAATCTTTGTCGTCAGTCTTTACTCTTCTCAAATCCAGTCAATACAATCTCACTCTGCTTCCAGGGAAGATGGAGTGTGAGGCTGGAAGGTGTGTTAAAAAAAGAAAAACATAAGAAAAAGTAGAGCTAATCAGCTGAATTGTAGAAATCTTATTTAAGGCTATGTTGTCATTATCACACTTTCTCTTTTTATTCTAGTTATAAACAAACTACTAAGGCTTTCTTCAAAGTAGGGTTCCATGGAGAGATTTTAGCAGTCATACTTGCAGTTGATTCAGTGATCGTCCAACGTTTTTAAATCTCTTATTTATTTATTTTTTTTAGCATTATATTAAGTTAAATACTTCAATATATTTTATTCAGATTTCATGTGATTGACCAAAATAAAACAGTTTCAAATTGCAAAGTGGAATGAAGAGGTGCATGACTTCATGATCCCAAAAGTGTCTGGAGACTAACATTTCTGCCACTTATTCCTTGCAAAATAGTGAAATAGTTGCTTGTTTTATTTAGAGGAATCAGAGTAAGCATCATTTTTCTTTCACTTCACAATTTTGTGGTTTTTGTTTAGGTCTGTCCTTTAAAACTTCAACAAGCTGCTTTGAGGCTCCTGGTTAGAATATGATAAAACATAAAAATGTTCAAGGAGCATGAAGACTTTTTGTGCAGTTGTCTGGCAGGGGTAGTCTGAACTCTAGGCACTTTTTTTTTCTTTAGTTTTTCTTGCAACAAATGACCAATGGACCAAGAATCAAGCCAAATGTATTTTGATAGAGAGAACTGCCCTTTCCCTTTTTTTGTTGCTCCTGATAATGAAAAGCACATAGCTCCGTTCGACAGGGCTGCCTTCATCCGTACGCCTGCAGGGTTCTGGTATACATGCAAGATCTGCAAGCTGGGGTTACATTTGTGCATCAGGTCATTCCTGTAGTGGGCTGGTTCCAGGTCGGCCCGCTCCCCTCTTAGAGCCCCCTCATCAAGCCTGCCTCTCCTCTGCCGCCCTCTTCCCCACAATCCCCATAAACTCTCATAATTGCCACATTAAACTTGAGTTTATTATTTTTCTCCAGGTGCAGGTGTGCAGATGATATGAGCCCCAGGTTGCATTTACATACAAATTGAAGGTTTTTATTAATCAGGCAGGCAGCAGGAATCAAACGGCAACACTCCATCAGGCCTTTAAATACATTTGGTGACATTTTTACCCGGCATTAGCATGATAGGGCAAGCGGAGTATAATGTACCAATGATTGCTTTTCCATTGAAAGCACAAACGGTTTCATTTTTCCTGTCATCTCAAATAAGTGTTAAAGAGGGTTTGGAGGCTATTGTGCGAGTGCCGTATGCTGGGGACCTGGGACCGCTGATGGCCATATTAAATAACCATTAGTGCCTGAGCTTAGATCATTGTGGCATCCGCCTCCTCTGAATTTATCCTGTGATTTCAAATGAAGGCAAGCTGTGCCAGCTTTCATAAAGTGCTCAAGCCCTCTCCATTTTTCCTCAAACTAAATGCATTACAACGGTAATTTTGTGACTGTTAAGATAACTAGCGTTAACAAGCACTTAATTAAAATGTACAATAAATAGCCGTCTGCAGCCTTATCTCCCCTCCAGAGCGACGCTGGTAGGAGGCTCCAATGCTCAGGCCGGCTGTTCCCCAGCTCGTTTGCAGATTAATTGCTTTTCTGTCTGGCGAAGCCTGCCTCTTCTGCAGCCAGATCGTAAATAGCCTGATAGGGAGTTTATCAATCAGGGCTTTCTACCTCACTGATCTCCCCCACACAGTCTTGTCAGTCTGACTGACTGTCTGTTTGTACATCTTCCACTATCAAACAGACTCCATAAATAAACTTCCAAAAGCTTCTGTTGTGCTAAATCCGTATTTGGCAAATGGCGTTCGTTTTCTGTATCTCTGCAGTGTTTTAATGTGTTTCACTTTTTCCCTTTCTTTCATTCAAGCCGATAAGTAATTAAGTGGGTATACTTTACGTTGTTGGCTCTGAGTATTTACTTTACATAAAGCTCGGGCACGGCAACAGGAAGAGGGCAGACACAGGAGAAGGTCCATAACTTGTGGTTTCACCTATGCTATTTATGTCTGCCTACATATGAATATTTTACAGCTGTACATTTATGTGTGTATTAGGTGCATACAAATGGGGCTTAAGTATACTGCATAGGTTAATCAAACACTAGATTCACATAAAAGCTGCCAGGGGTTGTGTGAGATGAGGTGAAAGCAAAACAGAGTCTTTTCAGTAATAAAAATTACCAGCGGCCAGCCCCTTTGGATTGGATTACTCTTCAGAAATGTGACTGCGGCTCTCTCCTCTCGGCTTAATGGACCTCCTCCCTGCAAGAAAAGCCTGCAAAACATTTAGTTAAAAACCAGATCGAAACAGAAAAAGAAAAGCAGTTTCCTGTTATACACGTCTAGTTCCCCTCCCCTGTTAGGTTCATGGCCCACCCTTAACCTATGAATGATAAATCTGCCTACAGAAGCTGCGAGCAGGACGACCCCCGTACTGGAAGACCCCCCAGGTGTCCTCTATGATGCATCCTGTTTGTGTAGTCAGTCCTCCAACCACTGATCCTTACACTCATAATTTATAATGTAACACTTGATACTTGCTAGCCATATATTGCTTGATTTTTTATTTTATTTTATTGTCATGTCTATAAGACCCGTTATTATAGTTTTTACATTCAAAAGAATAAGACATCATTTAATTATTTGCTTTCTGCATATTTTCTCAATCTAATCTGATTGTGAGCTACTTTGGAAAAAAAAAATCAGTCTAGATGTGCGAAGCTGGTGGACATATACTAATGTTTCTTAAAGCTTTAATTTCACTGAAAGGTGGTTCCACTACATCAGGACTCAAGAGGGCTAAATACAAATTCAAGCAAGACTTTTCACTGTATCTCAATCAAAGGAGAACATTAAGTGATTGGCAGCAGTAGCTCAGATTGTCCCTCCTCTCCAGGAAGGTGTCACAGATAAACAGAAACGGCGGGTCAGATGAAGTTTCGATTGGAAAAAAAAAAAAAAAAGAGAGATCTGAGATATCACCTAAAGTTAAAGTTAAAAAAACAGCCAATAATGCAAAATTGAAGAGAAGTCGGAGAATGTAGGAGTCAAGAAAAGCTGTCATTTTGTCCTCCGGCAGCATGAGCCTATATTTTAGATTATGTGTTGACCAATCACATAAAATCCCAATAAAATGCATTGACATTTGTGGTTGTAACATGACAAAATGTGAGAAACATTTTCTTTGTGGCCATCTTTGAATCCTCCTCACATTAGCTTCGTGTAAAAGTGGAAGGTTGGAGGATATTTGATGGTGATGATAGTGATCAGACCCACTTTAGTCAGAGTGATTTACTATACAGGCCAATGATAAATGTATCCCACACTTACAGGGGTGATGAGAGGGAGCTGGAGAGATGGATGCATCTTGATCGGTCAGTTTAGATTTGTTTAATGAAAATAGCAAAACTGGAAAACAAAACAAAAAAATACTAAAAATACACAAAAAAATTGGAAGTTGACAAAAGGAGTAACATCTTACAGGCTTAAATTTCAACTCTGGATATTCAGTTCACTGCTCAAAAGTTTGATATTAAAGTCTCTGGCAAACTGATTATGTCTAAAACCACAAAATCCCCTCCCGGTTCTTTTGTTTTTCTTTTTTTTTTTTTTTTGTGGTGAGGATGTTTTTAATCCATCAAACCTTCTATTCAGGCTTTTATAGAATAGATCCAGTATTTTGGTTTTAATCAAGTAGTTAACTGTTTTGTAAGATTAGTGTTTCTGTCATTTGAGTTGGAAAACGCTGCATTATTTTTGAAATGCAAGTGAAATATCTTTTTTTTTAAAAGAAGCTGTTTTTATTTGTATTTTATTGTTACTGACAGACTTTCATGTCAGACTTAATATGGACTTCACAAGCAAGGACTTTTCTATGACAAAAGTGTTTGAACTTATTCATTTAAAGCAGCTTCACTCTCCTGCTTGCTGCCTTGATTGGTCTATTCCATCCTGGGTGATTGAAACTGTGTTATGACAGCCACAGTTGATATAATCAATACACACATCAACACTGGCTCTAAATGGGTCAGCAGACAGAGACAGCACATTTTTCAGGGATTTGTACTGTTTGGCTATGACAGTTTATGGAAAACAAAGGATCATTTTTTATAGATCTTTGTGTAGTTTTTTCTTTATAGATTTTAAACTTTGGAGAGGCAATTAAGTCTCAAATAGGAGTTGTTTTTCTTTTCGTGCATGCAGACTCTTAAGCACATACTCTGTGTGGCTCCAAGTGAATCACTTTTCACTTTGCATGATTTGTGTGGCCAAGTTCCAGGATAAATCCCAAATACCATCCAACACAGGTAATTTAACACACTGTGCATTTTCTATAAATAATTTCCCAGCCATTCATTTTCTATGCAAGAAGAAAAATGTGATAGATTCACCTCAAGAGGCAAAGTAATCACTTTTGTGGCCAAAGTTGGGACAAGCCATATGTGATCACATGGTCCAAGTTTGTTGTCCTGTCAGGATTTAAATGCAGTCCTCTGTAATATTTCTTGCTCTTGTTTTTGTGTTGACCTGAATGAAATGTAACAATAAATAGGCAGGTAAATAATTTCTTAGATTTATTTAGATAAGTTTAGAAATGTTTGACTGGTTCTAATTATACATAGACTTCACACTATTTATTTTACAATCAGTAGGGCTAAATAAAGTTAAAACATTCTCAATGGTTCTGTTATGTTCTGTTTGTAGTGCAGGTTGAATTACATTGAATGAGGAGGTGTTATTGTGAGGGGACCAAAAAAATGATTCAGGAAATCAAATTTCTGTTTTTGTGCTGGTATTGGGACGGATTTGTGACCTGTCCATTGTCTGCCCACTGACGGAGGGCAGACAATGGCAATGGCAAAAGATTCACACCGGCCTCCCCAGTGGGTGGAAGCCCTTTGCAGAGTAATCCAAAACTTTTTTTGGTTTTACACTTCTAATCGTTGGATATACACCTGCTGAATCAATGACTTACAGGTTTCATTAACTGTAGATACAGATGAAAGCACAGAGAATCTCTGAGTCTGCCACCTTGAGGTTATTTGCTGTGGTCATTTTGCTGCAGTGTCACCCTCTGACTGATCAAGTTGCTCATCGGGGTGTTTGCTGGCCCCTCAGAGAGGGAAGGTAAAAATTGATGAGGTCTAATTGGTCTGTGTCTTGTCAGCACTCATTAGTCCCTCATTTACCACTATCTGATGGTGTGGTTGTATTGGACCTGCAGGAGTGATGACTGTGTTTGTGTGTGTGTGTGTGTGTGTGTGTGTGTGTGTGTGTGTGCGTGTGTGTGTGTGTGTGTCGGAAAGAAAGATTGCAGACTGGAGACACCTATCTTCTGACTGCTAAAGATAATACAGTGCTACTTGAGACTGGCCTTCAGATTGGTCTTACTTGGCCTTGAGATCACATTTTCAAAAGTCTAATTAATAGTAAAATAAAAACCCTACAAACTGACAAAATGGGTAAATACTTGAATACAAAATGGCTTCATTAACTTCTAAAATACTCTAAATAAATAGATAAGAAATCAAGATATTATTTCTTGCTTTATTTTATTTTATTTTTTTAAAGATCAGATAAAAAAAAGTCCCATAATTAGCTGATAATGGTGAAGCCTCACCATGGAGGAAGAAGCATGCATGTCTGTCCGCTCCATCCATCTTATGTTGCAGTGTGAGTGACAGCTGTTAATATGGCTTCGGCGTGTTGGTGTGAATTGGCAGAGACGCGGTGGCGAGTTGTGGAATTCGCTGCTGCTTCTTGGTGAGAGCTCTCCGCAGGCTTGGGTGTCACTCCAGTGACGACCTGAGAGCCATTAATTTTAGCTTCTTGAGCGGTTGTTGTAACAGGATCTGACATGCCCCTTCCTCACCGGCAGCCTCCTAAATATACATTTATTTTCAGAGGGAGTCCCCTCATCGGGATATGATAGATGTTGACTGATCGAATAGTGTGCAAGCGAAGTCCACAGTCGGGCTCCACGATGCCATTTGCGTGGCTGTACTGTCACATGAGGGGGGCGCATGGGGCTTGGTGGAGGTCTTGTCTTTGGTCAAGATCTTAGAGATCTGATACCCTGTGCTGTTGCTGCCTGACAGGGTCTATCTTAAGACTCCACATGGAGGTTTGGCATTCACCAAATCTCTGAGGGTTTCAGGGCAGGAAGGAGGAGGGTTGCTTGTGCTCCAGTAACTCCAGAAAACGCCGACCATGTGCATGTCTTCTATTCCTGCCTCTGGACGAAACAGACTCGTGTTCGTTCTCAGATAAGCAGTCCCCTTGCTTGGCTTCTGCAGCAGTTCTAAAATCCCTCTTGTAATTTACTGGATGTGGATACGGAACATAGCCATCATTACAAATACAAACATCTGTTCTTGGATGTTCATCTTTTAACTAATCTATCTGAGATTGGTGAAAATGCCTTGTCCGTCCATCTGTCTGTCTTCTACCCCCGATTAAATCTTGCAAGATTATGAGAGGGGCTCAATAAGTGGGAAGCACTCTGGGCAGGTTGTCGGTCCATCACAGGACAGACCCGAATCACAGAAAGAAAAGCCAAGGGAGATCTTGTAACCTGCACATAGAAACACACTGGCTGGTTACTTCCTGCTGCAAGATAACAGACCCATCTGATGTGGCGTTGTCCAGATTTTAGAAACAAGTGCATCTTACTCAAACATAATTTGAACACAACTTGACACTTGTTTGTAAATTAACTGAAAATAAAACGAGTTGCAGTAAAATATGTATTTATGTATGTTCGTACGTGTTTTATTACATTTTGTTAGGCTTATTACTGGCAAGACTCTCCAGTAAAGTACAAGTCTTGTTGTAGTGGTGAAACTCTTCTAAAATGAAATGCTAGGAGTACAAATAACACCAATGAATGTGTCCATAACCCCAAACATGACATGATTTAAACAAGTATATAACTGTAGACGCTAAGCTGGACTGCTGAAGTTGCTTGAGCCTCATTAATGAGTTAAATCCTGAGAGGGGATCAAATAAGGAGAAGGCAACTTTTAGAAAGCAGCTGGCAATCAGAGGAAAAATTTATTTTCCTTAATAAAATTAGAGAGAGTGAAAAGTATGGAAAAGAAATATTCCTCAAAGCAGAAATCATTAATTTATTTGCACAGTTCTCTTTATTCATGTCTCAGTGTTTCTGGGCGGGCGCTCTCTCTGCCACCCAGGAGTCAAACATTGCTCATGTTAGCTCTGCTCCATGCTGTGTCTGTGATGTGATGAGAAATTAAACTTAATGTATTATTATGATACAGTATATATGTTTTTATTTCCTTCACGATGTAGCAGAAGAGGAAAATGTTGAAATTATTAAAATTGTTTAAATGTGGTTGTGTGTGTAGTGTACTGTCGGGGTGAAAACTGGCAGCTCCTGTGACATAACAGATGGTTAAGATGTTGACTTATGGTTAAAGGAAAACAAACCCAGAAGCTTTGGATTGAAAACCAAAAGAATGTAACTGATAGTGTGAAACTAATACAAAGAAAAACTTAAAGTTAAACTGCTTACGATGCACTTGATGCATGAAACCAAGGAGAGTGGCCATGCAATAACTTTGTTTCATGTTGGGTGTAATTTTAAAGTGGAGATTCAATAACCTAGATGTGCAAATCTGCAACAATGCGTTTTGAGATTTTTTTTTCTTTACATCTGCAAATGTACTGTAGTTCATTAGAGGATTACATAGCACTGAATTGGTGAAGAATAGAGAGACAGGGAATCAGTACAGTTTTAACTAAGCCCTCACTTTGATCTCTCCTGACTGCAAATGAACAACTTTCCTTTCCTCTAAGTGCTGCACAGAGACCCAGTGTGGAGAGAAATGGAGGAGGGGGATAGGTGGTGTTGTTTAATTGAAGAGCATGGCATGTCCTGGAGGATCTAATAAGCAGGTTGAATCCTGATAAGGATAAGCTGTCCCTCTGGCTCAAGGGAGCCTTGTTTCAACCCCTCCATCACCAACTCCTTCAACCCTACCCCTGCTTTCTTTTTGTCATATCTTCGATTTTCAGGATATATTGTACTTCCTCGAAAACTGGAGAAGGAATAAGTTGTTGAATTAGATGAGATTAATGGCTAAAAAACACAGAAACAAGAAATTAGACTTTAAAAACGATAAAAAAGATGACCTGAGATTTTAACAAAAGGAAGGATAAATTAAGAAGAAGCAGACTCAATAAGTACAAAAATAAGTTAAAAAGTTGAGGTACAAGGGAAAAAATCACAGTTTCAAGCTAGAAAAAAGAAAGAAGGGATAGCAGCAATAGATGATGGGAGGCTGAGAGGGCCCAGACCTAAAAAATGGTCTGTAAAGGACCTGCTGGTGTGTCAGGCCGTTAGATCCAACTGGCTCCCCTGGGGAACAAGAGAGAAAGCATAGGAGAAACATTGACCTTGCATTATTTATGCTTGGCGCTATTGGTCCAGGCTGACGCTGCCTCCCATTGTGTCTTCATGATGAGGAACCACAATGAAGCGAAGGAAGAGGAAACACGAACAGGAGACAAGTCTGCGTGTTCACGTGTGTGTGTGCGCTTTTAGAGGTTGGAGGTCATTACAGTGTGGCATGCAGACAGTTTAGTCAACAAGGTTCAGGGACATAAGAAACTTCTGAATATAATGCAGAAGTACACACACACACACACACACACACACACACATTCTGACTTGTGTGGGACACTGGACTGTATCTGCAAGGTGTTTGCTGTGTTAATGCATAGAAGGGGAAGGAAAGAGCAGAGGAGGTCAGCTGTCATTTCCTGAGCTCATTTTCACCTTCATTTTCGTATAACAGCTGCAAGCAAGTCAACTTGCAGGGAGGACACTGGGCTTCTTCACAGATGCTGCTTCCACTGCTCTCAAAAGTAGCAAGTCGAAATTTGGACCGAGTCTGACCTGAAGACAAATTTAAAATAATTGCATCAAATCCAGCTTTCATCTTGTTTTTATTCATATCATATTACTGAAACTGAACTTTTTGATATACTTTTGAACCTTTTTAATATGGCACCCCTCAAGTTTCTGTTCTCATACATCTAAAGTTTCCTTTATCAAGGCTGACTCTAAGACAAATCTTTAACAAGTCTGAGGTTTCATTTTCTTAGTTTCTGGAGGACATTCAAATGTTTATCCTTATGAAAAATAGAAATAAAATATGATAATGCTACTTTGCAAACCTGTCTCAAGGACACTAGAAAATGAATAAGCTTTGAAATGAATAACAGTGAGATAATTACCTAAAGCTGATCTTCCAGTTGGAGTTTGTAGTGTTTTTTTTTTTTTTTTTTTTTAAGAATAAATTTGAGGTTGCTCATGACATTATCTAGAAATCTTTCAGAATTTGTCTCATCTAATACATATTTCATAAAACACAAGGTTCAGTCAAGGTGCTGAGATTACGTTCAACTTTCAGTTGCCTACAACAAGCATTTCTGGTGCTTTTCAGTTTGCACTTTCTCCAAGATTCGCTAAAACCCTGAGAAAAATGTTCTGGTGTGAACTTGCTCAGACCCCCATCATGCCACCGTTTCCTCTTTGTTAAACAAAGCTGCTCCACTTTGTGTTGTAATAAACTCCATAGGAAGCGTCGGAACATCTCAGAGAGCTGTTACAATTAGGAAGCTCGAGACCGACCCCATCAGCTCCACCCACTCACCTTTCACCCTGCTGCACTTCTCTGTGACAGCGCTGTCAGTTTTGAATTTAATTACACCCAACCTGACATACATAGTCCTTACCCTGTCATTACCCTGTCTGGATCCACCCACTCATCACGGCGCTACATCCACACGCCCCTAAGAGACAAGAGGAACCTTCCTCCTGTCGACTGGGTATGATAGTGGACGTGGTCTGTGAATGTGAGTGGGGTTGTGTTTGTGTGCATGTGCCAGTGTGTTCCCTTCTCTCTGTTTCTCTATGTGCCTGGGATGTGGAGATTTGTATGGTGTGTTAGTCACACCCTGTGTTATCAGCATCTCTGTGATGAGCATAAGCATAGCCTGAGGGGACTGGAGGGTGGCGTCACAGATGGTACAGTGTCAGGGTCCCCAAGTGTGTTTGGAGGATGGTGAATATCTCCCCTGTAGTTGCCCAAATTCTGTCACCATTCAACCTGCCCCTACCAGGGTACCAAGGCAAAGGTTGATTTTATTGGACTTTGATGGGGCCCCCCGTCTTTTTTTTTTTTTTTTTACTCTGTTTTATTTTTGTACAGCAGCAGTCAACTGTATGAGAATCAATGCTTCCCTGAAACCCCAACCTAATCCTGTTATCCCTTTCCTTCAACAACCTGCAAGGGACGAGGGGCGGGATCCCAAAAGTCGGCAGCCAAGAGAGCTGTGCGAAGCCTGCCCCTGCCGTTGTCAATGCGGGCTTAGCTGAAACACAATAGGTGTGTAATTCCAGGTTTTTGTTAAGCCAAAATCCAATCACATACATGACTGCAAGATCACAGAGAAGCACAACAGGAGGGTGAGCCTCTGAGGTGGAGGTGAGTCTACCTCACACAAACAGCTTCCAAACATCTGCGCGGCCATTTACGACAGCCTGCAAACTAGTTAACTGTCATCACAGAGATTAGGCTGGCCTCCATCGCAGATTTCCAGGGATAGTCTAGCGCTACACTTCTCTCGACACTGGAAGAGGTCGGAAAAGCAAAATACGCCCCTCGGCTCCCATCTATTATCCCTCTACTTTGCATGAACAACAGCAGAAAAATGAAGGAAATGTGTGGCAAAACCACGGCAAGCATGATTGCTTTTAAATTTTCCATATAACTCTGTCTTTCGTTTCTCTAATTACAGCTATTATGCTAAATCAATTCCAAATTAAAGAGAGGGGTTTTCATGTAAAAAAAAATCCTCAACCCATAAATTCCTGCATAAGGACTTCAAATGGAACGCATTTGAAGCGTCTATTGTCTTCTCCTGAGACCGTCTTGAGCACAACATTTGGGTTAGTTTGCAGTTTTGTTTTTGCCTCTTGTTTTTGCAGATGATAAATGAAATTAATACACGCGTTTAATATTTGAAATGCTCTGATGAATAATTTATGATGATAAGATTAAAAGTAAAAAAAGAAAGTCGGTAATCACCAGTACACAAATTCAGGACAAGCCAAAATGAATTTTTAACCGCTTGAGTCTGCTGGTCTGTGTGCTTCTAGTTTGTGTGTTGGGAGCTGTTGAATTAATGGTTTGCATCTTGACCTCATTCCACCAAATGCAGCTTGAGACTTTTTCTTTGAAGCTGATTTATGGCAAAAAACATAAGGCCTAATGCATCTATTCAGGAAGCCTAATGAACGCAATACCTTAATCCCAAGTAATGCTAATCTATGCTCACTCACAACAGACTGACACGATCATTACCATATACATGATTATTATTCATGTAAGGCAATTAATGATGCTAGTATCTCTAGTCAGACAACTTCATTTGCATGGTGTTCGGACAGCAGTGGGAAGATTAAAAAAAAGTAGATGGGAAACTTTTAAATGATTAGGTTTGGGAGGAAACGGATGTTTGTGGCAGCATTATGACACTAATGTAAATTTAAGCTGAACATTCAGATATGACAAATATGTCTTCAATATCAAAGCAATTATCTTCACATGTGAAATGACGTGGAAGAAAACTAAACGTTTTGCAAGTACAATTTGCTTCCATTGGCCTTGCAAATGGTTTTTGTACTTATTGAACGCTTGGATAAACTCCCATTTTTTTTAATTTTAGGTAAGATTAAACAAAAGCAACACATGATTGTGAAGTGCATGGAAACAAGTGACCAGTATTTAGTGAACACAACAAACTGCTGCTCTGTGTCCTCAGATGTATGTTAGAAAACATTAATTAACATGAAGACTAAGGAAAACACCTTAATGATGATGTGTTTTTTTTTACTAAACATTATTTCCACACATATCCACAAGATATCAACAGCGTTTAACCATATGACTAAAATAATTACAGCTGCCAGGTTTAATCCTTGATGTAGATCGTATTGGCCCTCATTGAGGTCTTTTAGTCAAAATAAAATACTAAGCAAAGCCAATATAAAGAATCCAGCTGCTCTGTTTCAACTTACAATACATCTTTAAAGTGATTTATTATGACATTCAGCAACTCGAAAAGTCCCTAAACTTCACACATCTAAAGGGAATAGCTCCACAATTTGGCTTAGAAATAATAAAAACAGATTTTCTTCCAGATTGTGTAATGTCAGGAATCACAAAAAATGCACACAGAACATCTGACCACATATCTATAGAGCTGCCTGGTTAAAAATACATACGCAAAACATAATGCCAGTCCGAAGCATGCTGTAAGATGAAATGCAGGGATGGTTCCTCCTATAGGCTTCACATATTATACGTGGCATGTCTAATATGAGAAATGTGGTGATAATGTATTGTATTTCCAGGCCGAACATCTGCCAACAATACTGAAAGTAAAACCAAGATCTAGAGTCATGCTTTAAGGGCAATTTGGTGTTTTTTTTTTTTTTTTAATAACTTGGTGATTGCTGTGCAATATCTTTGCATTTTCCAAAAATCAAAATGAAGGGGGAAGTCTTTTACACCGAAGCCAACACTCACAAAAGCTCCTTGATCGGCTACAGCTAAGATTGTGGGATGGCTCACGACGAAGGAATTGTGTGTTGTGTAATTGTAAATGATTACTGTCTTTATATGGCCGGGCATTCCATTTTTCTTGTCCCGTCTTTCAGCCCCAGCAGCTGGTTGAATTTCTTTAATGTTTTCCCAGTCCAAATAAGAGCCTAATTCCACCAAATGGTGAGCAAAATAAGAAAGGGCTACCCAGTATAGACATTTCCATCCAGAGAAATGAAATATTAAACGTGTTCATTATACCCTCAATTTGCAGTTATTTCTCGTTGCACACAGCCATTTTTCCATTTTCCCTGCTCTCTTATTGGCACGGGGCTGAGGGCCTTGAGAGAAATCTCTCTTTTATTATTTAAATCCATGCACGTTGGCTGAGCCAGGCGAATCGTCTCATGTCTGCTGGCCTACTCCCTAATTCTGATTGGCAGTTTGATACATACTCAGCGAATGGAAAGGGTGATAATGTCTATGACAAAGAAAAAAAAAATACCCTCCCTGTTATGTTTTTATTGGTAATGGAGAATATGGAGTTCACACACAATAAAAGTAGCCTTAGTAATTGGAAGTGGCAATGGTCTGTGTCCATGAGTGTGTAGGGCTGTCAGCACAGCGATGTAAATTTCTTTGACATGTTTTTGTCTGGCTAAAACTTTAATGTCGTGGGTGTGACCAATCGGATGCAAATGTTGTTTTCATCCCTCGCCGTTGAGATGACCTCTGTCATTTCCCTGGGGAAATCAAGCTTTTGGAAGTATTTGAAGGCTTCAACTCCACATACACACAAACAAACTCACATTTTTGCTCAGGCTACAACATTTAATGACATGCAGTGTGCACGTACAGTTACAAACATGACACATAATGGGGTCAGACGCTCGGAGAAGCACTGATTTGGTATGAAAAGTATTCACCTACTGAATGTTTCCATATTTTGCCATGGTGCAGCCATAAACCTCAGTGTTTTCTATTTTGTCTGAAAGCATATAAAAATGGAGTAGAATTGTAAAGTGGAAGAAAAAGGCTAAATTGTTCAGGTTTTTAATACATAAAATAGTGTGGCCGGCAGTTAGTATTCAGCGCCTGCTAAGTCTCTAATTTTTAAATCTTGTAGGTTCGTGGATAAACCTACAAAAGTGGAAAATTTCAGGAGGTATGGAAACGTTTGCAATGATCAGTAAACATACACACCAGGGTATGAAATCATACATGCAGATTTACATGCAGCTTGGCTACAAGCATCAGCGCCCTCATATCCTCGCCAACTCCATCAGCTGGTCATTGATGCTTTGCTAACACATTCAGTGCGCAACTTCACTGTGAGCTGTGCTCAGACACTTATTCATGGGAACTTTAAAAGTTTTAAACACAGGTGGATGTAGCAGCTTCTCTGTCAACCTGTCATAACCTTTGACAGGATAAAGAGGCTGCATCTCTCACTGTAACCAGACCATGCTCTGCTACCAATAACCCACTCGCCAAAAACACTCATCTTTCTGTGAACGGTTTTGGTTGTGTGTGTGTGTGTGTGTGTGTAGGTGTGTGTGCTGTGCGTATGCTTGTCTTGTGGATAATGCTGCATGCGAAGGCCAGCTTTAATACCGGTGTGGAATAACAGGCTCTTTTGTACATTGTGAGGCAGCCAGCATCTGAGACCAATAAAATAGTGGCCCTTGGGTCACTGCTCGAAGGATGAAGGAAGAAGATATAATCATACACAGAGGACACAACACCTTTTTTTGTGCTTTCTCCGCATATTTGGGTTTGATGAGAGTGTGGGTCCTTCATAAGTTTAATATTTTCACAGTGTGACCTTTTGTCACTAATAGAGTGGCTTGCCAATAAGCGTATATTGTATCTTTAGGGGGTGCAGCCATATTAGTGCAGCAATTGGCTGTTGGAGGACTTGCTGCACGGAAGACACATGGCGTCAAGGCGGATGCAGACAGGAAACGTGTGTGCTCATGAGCGAGGATGTGTGCCTGCATGTGCGTGGTTATGTACGTCGGTGTGTGAGACGGCACATGTGTTGAGGAGGTGGTATGTATGACTTTTCTTTTTTGGCTTTCTACTTCATAATGACACTTGGAATGTCTCCCCAGAAAATGGAGCCTAAGCCAAGGGAGTTCACAGTCAGAAACCACAAGCCAAAGTTAAGCCTCGGCATTGCAGTGAACCATGTGCTAAAGCCATGTCATGCTAAACTCTGAAAACCCAGCAGCCGCGATTGGCTAAAGCCATTAGATAAACACTGCAGTGAAACAATTTAAGACTATTTTTTTGTATTTTTTTTTCTCCTTAAAACCAAAGGTTTGTGAAGAAAAGCTCTTTTTTCAGATGTGATGTGTTGTTTTAGTGAAAATTATGTCTCATTATGTTATTTTTGGCTTATGTGCAGCTGTCCCTTTGATTTTCTTAGAAGGCATTTTTACTTTTCTATTTTACACTTATTTTTACAGCTTAATCTTATGAATTCTCAGGAGAGACCTGACATAAACACACGTCAAGAAGATCAGGAAATCACAAAAAACAGAAGCCATTTTTCCAAAGTTTTTTACATACTTGAAGAAACACTAATGATAATAAAAGTCCATGATCAGAGGGGCTATTTATTTTGGCTCTGTATATCAAGGACTAAATAGTGTAGTTATTAACCAATTATTAATTTGTAAAGGAATATGTAGAACTGCAAAAGTCTGGATAACGAAGCCCATGCAACTGAAGAGGTTTATACTGTAAAAGTGAGTGAGATGTTTTCATCACGTCATGAAAGTCATTAAGAATAACGATGTCAGTCATCTAGAAAAGTTTAACAGGGGTGTGCATACACAGAAAATATTGTTAATGTGAGGTAAGGAGGTGGCTACAACAAAAATATCAGGATGTCTATAACTTCTCAGTGTTACGTGAGGAGGAAGAAATGTGATTTGATGTTGGCATGTGTAGCTAAAAGATCAATCAATCAATCAAATTTTATTTGTATAGCACATTTCAGCAGCAAGGTGCTTTACATAATTAAAGAAAAAATAAAAACAGCATGTGACATTGAATAAACAGTAAGAAAGAGAAAGAGATTTTGAAAAAAAAAAAGATAAAAACATACTTTTGTTACGGAATTTAAGCGCCTGTCGTCGCCGGACTCCGCCGTTGATCAAGTTTATAATGTTTGGATGACAATAAACAATACAGAGCTGAAGAGAAACATCATTAACATTCTGACCCATATTGTTACTGTAGAAAGTGTGACACTAATACAGATCCTTGAGTGATACCTTTTGTGACATTATCTCAACAGGAAGAAAGATCACTTACAGCTTGGATCTTTGCTTTTCTTCCAGGGATATAGTGTAGTTTTAACTGACCTCGCCAAGCCACTGTAGCAGCATTGGTATTGACCAATGGGGACTGTAGCTTGTTCTGTGCTAGCACCTGTTCTGTGTGACTCTGGCAGCCCAGGAAAAGCACTTTATCTCCCGTCTCCCGAACAATCATAACAGCCAGCTTACCAGGTTATTATAGCCCAACCTTAGCACATTTACACTGACTGCCAGATATCATCGTGGGTGTATTCCTCATCTTCTTCTTGATGTTATTTTCTTCAACCTATTTCATCCCCCAGGTTGCAAAGACAACTTCTCTTTATTTAGGGCAGGCAATAATTAGAGCAGACGGGCTGTTTGATTTCCACCTTGATAACACCCTCAGAATGTTGTCAGAGAGTGTAAACACGTCCCAACTCTTAGTTTGGCTCCTTTCATTTGACTCATTTGTTCTTGTTGCTTTTTGAAAAAACAGGTTGTTGTAGTGTTTGTATGTGCTTGTGCCTGTATGTGTGTAAGTGAGAGAGCCTGCTTCTGTTGCTATGAATTGTCTTTCCTTTTCTTTAACCCACAGGTGTGTGCGTCTGTGCATGTGTGCAGGTTAAGATTTTTGATCTGAGTGGGGCGACGTGAGTTGCCCTGGGCTGCGAGGCTCATTAGGTATGTGCTCCTCTGAATGTGAAAGTATTTGTTAAACCACATGACAAGAATACCTTTCTGCTGCAACAGATGTGCTGTAATTAGAGAGGGCTTAAGTTGTCTTAGAGCTGTGTGGAAAGTCATCATCGGCTGATAAGTTTACAGCAGTGCCCTACCTCCTTCTCATGCACACATACATCCACGCACTAAAACGCACTGTTTGGGTGCAGACAAAGATATATCAAATAATAGTTATATATTTTTTTTTACACTGTAGTAAAAGAATAAAAAAAAACATTAGGTAGCATGAGAAAGCATTTTCTCCCACATAAACATGTAAAAAGGTGATGGAAAAGATATAAAAAAGTAAAAAGAGATCCTCATTAAGGTAATGAAAAAAGTAAATGATTTCAAAAAAGAAATTATATCGTTAGCTATGCTTATACATTGTTGATTGTAAACTGCTTCATAGCAAAGAAGATGTGTTAAGCCAGCATTTATACCTTTAATCTGAGATGTAAAGAGTGCAACTGATCTGGCCTGTTATCCATTCTGCAGTGAGTCAGGAAGATAATGGCCTATCTGTCAGCATGGGGCCTCCATAAAGCCATTAACACCTTTCGTTGTTCCCCTCCTGTTATCCAAACGTTCTGGGCAGTTCAAAAAGGCAAACGACACAATCTGTTAGCCTCGCTTTAACTCTGCGCTGCCCCTGATTTCAACATGCGCACCCACGCGCACTCTCACACACACTGTCAAGCAAACACACTGCTAGGTAGTAACATATGTGATTTGCTCAGACCTACTGTCTTACATCTAGATCCAGCTGAAAAGCATTTGCGATGGAATGCAGTTAATGCTGCACACCTGACAGCATCTGATGTACCACTTGGACCAGCTACAATCAAATGTACGGTAATTCCCTGAGACATTTGCCATCACTGTGCAGCAGACCAGGAAAACATTTTATCATGGAAACCAGTGAGAAAAGTGGTTGTTTGAAACAGCAAAGTTAGGTGGTGGCTAACATCCCGCTGTCCAGAAAACTCTGCAGAATCTACCACTGGATTAACAGTGTGGTGATCGTCTGATGTAAATCTGACGCAGGAATGAAAGTAATGGAAACTACCACCACCCTTTTAAAGTCAGATGAATGCAGACTGATGGAAGGACGTCATGGCTGATCAGGGAATTGCCCAAATTAACTCATCTCCAGTATCATTTTGGTGAAAGTCATTATACCACCATTGTCACAGAAAGAAGGATGTACACTTGGAAGTTTTTTTTTTTTTTTTTTTTTAAGTAATAAGACTGGGATAAACCCCTTTTTATTTTTTTATTTCACTAATTGATAATATCTGTGTTTGAGGGCGAAGTTCCCAACCAACACATGCATGTAGACCTCAAATGGATTTAGCTTAGGTCTGATGGGTTCTCTATGTCCATGGATTTATTGTACTGGATCCACATTGGTTAACTAAATACAAGTGACATAAGTAAAACCAGTTTTTGCACCATATGAAGGGTTCAAATGGATGTGAAGAAAATCTGTTTAAACTGTACTACACCTATAGGACCCATATATGTCCAAGTTTTTCCTTGAAGTGTCCAGCATCAAGCTTACATAGACATTTATCTTGGAACATAATGCTACTTATGCAACATTCCGTTTAGAGATTGTTTTTCTCCCCATTTTCCAAATCTGACTCATATAATAGTTAGCTTGGTTGCAGCAGCTGAACACCTCATAGGTCCATCTTTTAATGATTTTTCATTATATAAAAATTGCCAAAAGGTTTATTTGAACTGTGTCACATGTGTAATATTAGTTTTAAACCAGTGAAACTGGCAACCATGAAGTCTGTAATGAGCGTCTCTGAGATGCAGGCAAAAAGAAAAAAAGAGCAATGGACAGGCTTTCTTCATCTTTTTAGTTTGCCTCCTCATCCCACCCCTTTGTGCCAATGTTCTTCCTTCTCCTGTAGCAGAAGCTCCCAGTGGCTCTCTGCTGTGCCTCTTTCTCTCCCTCTCTCTCTGTCTGTGTTGCCTTTGGCAAATTGGCAAATAGTGTTTTACTAACGTGGGTACATGTGTTAAGTGGGGATCAATTGTTTGTTTAACAGGATGCCTCTATTAGACTGGGAGGGTGTAATTAGTGTTGAGGCCTTTTCTTAATACAAGCAGCATCAGTCAGGGGGAGGGAGGAGCAAAGTCTATCCAATCAATGCCAAATCTCAAGGAGGGATTGGCTGCAGCTTGGTTTTGGGAAATTAAATTTATGATAAATCTCATCAGTGGGGTGGAGCCTCTGCATTCAGTGTAGTTTTCCTCAGCAACCCACTGTGCATCCGTGGTTACCAGCCTAAAGCCAACATCAAGTATCCATAATGAACTTGCACAGGGTATGTATAAAACCCCCATAATGTTTGATTATTCCCATTGCTGTTTTACTGGTTTGCTTTGTTCACATCAAATGGGCTCTTTGAAACACCTCACACCGTCTGTGGGCTGAGGTCTCTAAGCTTGCCAGCTAAGCAGATCAGCAAGTCATGCCAAGGAGCTGCAGAACAGAGAAACAAAGCAAATTCTCTCCATAGTCCCTCTTTCAATTTTAGTTTTTTCTTAACAATACACTCACACTCATAACTACTGTACACTAGGAGTTTTTCAAAAATAAAACAATTTTGATAAATCCATCTACAAACAATTTAGCCTCTGTTTATTTCTTTAGTCTCAATTTGGAACAACATATACGTCATCTATAACAAATAAGTTCAATGGATTAATGCATAGGGTAGACTGTTGGAAATTAAGTCATGATTAGTTTCATTTGATACACTTTTAAGCTACAAGTTTATGCAAAGTAACTTGTGCATCTTTAAATAAATGCACATTTGATTGCACATGTTTGGATTTTTTTATTTTATTATTTTTACTTGGAAAGCACTACAAACTTGTGGACATATGAACACCAAACAGAGCAAAACAGTTTCTTATAGAAGTTTAAAAAACAAACATTAACTGTCCCTATTTATTATGAATTTTATGGCACTGTGCCTGCATGCATATATTATAAGAAAATGCCAGAAACCAGGCTAAGTTCTACTTTCTTTACTAGTAGTGTAGTCTTTTGTGAATTTGCCACAGGTCGGTTAGGCCAAGATAAATCACAGAACTCAGGCTAGTTCTGTACTCCTAAGAAAAATTGCATCTGGCACGTTCTCTTAGTTCTGTCAAACATGATGCTGCAGGCAAATACAAGTAAACTCACTGCAATTCCAGTTATACTCATTAAATGGCATCTGTGTCAGATCAAAGACTCTGTGTGTCACAGCAAATACAGATACATCTCGCAACTTCCCTTAAAGACAAGGAGTAAACACTGATATGAAAATAAAACCAGCCACGAATACAAAAAAAGTCCTATGATACAAAAATACAAAACAAATCCTATGATACCGTCGGCTTGTTGCAGGCAATAGTGAATTTGGGGCAGCAAATGAGTCAAAAACTTGATAGGAAGCCCAAGGCATAACAACTGAACAAACTTATGGGCTTGTTGTTGCTCACATATCCACCTTTCACACATGTCATATTATATTCAGTTTTTTTTAGAAGTATTTCCAGCTCTGCAGTGAAGTGTATGGATGTGTGCTTAAGCTTTGCTATGTAAAGCTAGGAATCTGTTAAACTCACATAGTGCTATAAAGAGTCACACATGCTCTTTCCTAAGCATTACATCAAATAAAACAAAAATTGGTTCATTATAAATAGTAGTTTAAAGTTTTATTTAGTGGGAACTCTAAACTTGATATCGTAACACAGAATTTTGAGGTGCGTACGATCATACATATTTCACTGATATGTAGGTTTTCACAAATATCGGCAAATATTGTAATATCTACTGAGTTTGTGTTTAACCCTTTAACTGTTAATGGATCCATAAGGACACCAGTGTACTTAAGACCGTTAAAGGGGCCACTTTTACAAAAGAGGTTTTGCTCCCAGGATGATGCGTATTCAAAACATTTAGTGGGCAGTACAACCACGTTCTTTGATATATTTTGGGACTCTGTGATAAACACAGAGTTGCAGAACAAATGTCTACATACTTGAAAAATATTACAAATCAAATCTGAAAATTGGAGCTTGCATTTTTATTTAACCTCTTTTATTTTAATTTTATATCTCTGAATTCAATCCTGCGTGGCAACGTGCCTTCAGATGGTTTGTTAAAAACATCATCATGAAGACCAATGAACTCCAGGTCAGGGATAAAGTTGTGGAGCCCTTATCAATGTTAGTTGTGAAAAGAGACAGGCGCTATATATATATATATATATATATATATATATATATA
>NW_015112839.1:484008-539855 GCF_001443285.1 Poecilia latipinna
CTCCAGGGGAGAGATAAAGTTGTGGAGCCCTTATATATGTTTTTTGTAAATAGATGCACGTTATATATATATATATATATATATATATATATATATATATATATATATATATATATATATATATATATATATATATATATATATATATATATAGATAGAGAGAGAGAGAGAGAGAGAGACATGAGTGTTTCCAGATGTTCACAGAACTACAAACTGGAAGGGAAATCTCAAATCAATATTGTAGAATGGCTATTTCCAGGGAAAACACCAGGCTAGTTTTTACTTTCATCGCATTTCTAATCTAAACAACCCACCCATTCTCCAACTAAGCAATAAGTGGCAGAGTGACATTTGAGTGGGGCCACCCCTTCTCATCCATTGTTGTGGCTTTTGAAGTCCCTTTTCAGGTCATTAAGCTCCATTTCCCATTCACAGAGAGCTTGTGTGGCAGCCGTTTGAGCACAACAATGGACCCTAATGACTTAACGCTTCTGTTTTCATTCTCCACCTCTCACCCATCCCACCTCCCCCACTTCAACTCTTTACCCACTTCTCCATTCGCCCCAAACAATCATCCTCTTCACCTCTTTAATAGTGGCTTACACCCCTCATTTGGCTGCCCACGTCTTCTTTTCTCTCTTTTTTTTTAATGGGGCATTGTAACGATCTGCAGCTGTGGGGTAAAATCGGGGTGTAATGTTAACCCAGGCAGAGAAGGATGACCCAATGTGCAGAGGTCAACATATTGTGTTAGTGCTAGGCCTATGGGGTCTATTAGAGGCTATAAAGGTTATTTTCTGACTCCATGGTGAGCCTTTTGAACTACATCATCTCTATTTTGTCACAAAGTGCTACTTAATTAGTCAAGAATTTACTACCATTGTGCTGGTAAGATGACTGATAAACTGTGATGGAGTTGAGTGGCTCAGGCATCAAAGACTTTTGGGAAAATCAGATGCATTTCAGCGGGTGTTCTTACATAGTTGAAAGTAGAAAACAAATGTCTTGGAAGATATGGTATCTAACACGTGAGAGGAGCCAGAAATACAAGTATGTTATCACACACCCTATGTTAAGTTACAGCAATAATAAATATGAGCATTCCCTGTTGGTAAGATAAACCAGTTCAAAGAGGAACACAGAACTCACAGACAAAGTAGAAAATAAACATACAAGTAATATATTTACTTATAGCTTCAAATAGGTACACCTCAAATGTCTGTTCCTTGCACACAGCTGCTCAGGGCGTCGACAGTTTACCTAGATTTTCTGTACAAGTGGCAGATGAAGCCATAACCTGATCCGCAAAAACAAAGGGCAAAAAGGCAATCGGCAAAATCAGACTGACCCCTGTCACTCTCCCTCTCCTCAACTGGCGTAATCTTAATTGAATCTGCCTTACAGAAAGATGTTGACACTGAGAGATTGCACAAACCTGGGAGGGCTTTGTAAACGACTGCTGGTACTGCGCAAAAAATTGAAAACGAAAAGCTCCCCCCCCCATTCATTAATGTGTCGTAGGATGTTCCACTCCCCCATTTCTCACTGTCTCCGGGAGATAATTGCCCCCTCACACGATCCATCCACCAGCTCACCACCAACAACCAGTTTGATCACCCACTGTCCAGTAAGGATGCCTCAGATATTTTAGCATGTCAACATACATTGGTGGCATATGCCTGTCATCATAGCTGCACTGCACTGCAAACTCAAGACAACTTAGATTTTGTCCCAACCAACAAATGTACGCGCTTTGGTTAATATAATCAATATCAATAAATGGTGGCTTCAGATAAGAAGCAAACACAGGAAAACAGGGTCATATCTGCAATTTGGGTTTATTGACACGTAAGCTTTCATAAGCACCGATTAGCTAACTCATCCCGATGGGAGAGGTCCATCATTATGCTCTCCATTGTGTCTTTATTTACACTGGTAGCAGCATTTATTACCTGTCACAGTCACAATTTCTTTTTTCCAAGCTGGTGAGATGTTTTTCACAGTGGTCATTGAAACACCAGAAATTAATTTTTGAGTTCCTTGGTTGATAAAATAGTGATGCTTGAAATACCGTGCACAGTCTGTACTGAACAACAACTTCATATCTGGAGCTACATCAACACATTACTTTCTGTCACTGTTTTGGGTGATGGTTTCTTTACTATAACTAATTAATTTTTAAATAGTAATTAATAGTAATTCCCTGTGCTTATTTAACACCGAACTACTAATAATCTGGATGAAATAATTCCAGATCATTTATCAGTTCAGCTATGCTTTACTGCTGAGTTTCAAGAAATGAGACATGATGGTAAACATCTTATAGAAAGACAACAACCGTGTTATCTTTTCCAGTGGAAGTCTACTGTGCAATTGGAAGTGACAGAGTTAGGAAAAGCCAAAGTCTTGCCTTGGCCAGATCTGCATATGAATGGCAGGTTGCTCCATGCAGGTGGCATGTGATAAGAGCCCTAATCTAGATGAAAGACCCCGGTGCAGGCCTCCCTTATTAGCTCTGATAAAGACAGGGTGTGGGTAGAATGCTAATACCCAGATTCCTCTCTCTGCAGCTAGCCTGGTTTTCATGGCTCACTCCCAGTTCTGTTTCAAAGACCATTGTAAACGATGCCAAGAAACATTACCCGGTGGATCACTTGAAAAAGTGAAATTGTGTGCTTTGACGTGGGTGTAAAAATGAGGGTTAACCAGTGTAGGTCTATTGTAGTGTTGCGAACATTTGACAAGTCACTATTTAATGTCCACAGCTTCAGTGAAAGCAGTAATGCCAGATTCTGCCGCAGGGCAACTATCATGCATAATTCATGTCTATTATTCATATAATTATTGATAATGCTTTTCACATCTGTGCTTATTTATTCATTAATTATTAGGGTTCATAATGTGTTCACATTAAACATAATGTTTTGAATTTTAAGCCGTTTTGAAGAGTTCCGGTGGTCTTGTCTTTGGCCTGCTTCTACTTTTTGTTACTAAGTCATAATAGAGAGATAGAGGGGAGTAAAGAGATTTTGTGCAATTGAGTGAATACGGATAGAGTTTTGCAAAATCAAGGGAATGGGAATTGAAACTCCTTGAACTCATCAAAAGAGTAGTTTCTAATGTTTACTAAAACTGTTTTGGGGGGAATTTCAGGCCCAGTGCTTGAAACGTATATCTGAGTAGGAGTTCATCCTTATAGCTGTGTTACAGAGTGGGATGCTAACAGGGCAGAGGCTGAGGCATGCCCTGAAGCACCTCTGATGCCAGCAGGCGGGGTGTCTGATACCAAGAGTTTTTCCTGCCTACAACCTATTCAGATTCCCTCTTCTCATCCTAATGTTCAGTTTACGTACACACAAGCAGAGTCTGTTGTTCCACCGTTTTCAGAATCTTTTATTGTTTCAATTCAGTGCTTTGTGAAAATATTCCCACAAATTAAACATATTCATAAATTGTCATTTTGCATCTCTAGACCTCTGTTTTGCTGAGAATCACCCCAGTTCTAAAGTTTTTACACTGTGCCCCCCTGTATCTCAGAGAATAGACTTTCAAAGAAGGGTGAAAAACTAAGAAGAAGCCACGGCACACAGTGTCTAGACGAGGTATAGTGCAGCACCCACAGGTCAGGTTGGAGAATCTGTTGACAGCCCAACTATGCATTCCACACATCTGCACTTAATGGAAAACTGGCAAAAAAAAAAAAAAAAATGCCATTACGGACAGTAAGTTGGAAAATATCCTGTTTGCATACTGCCACAAATCATGTAGTGGGCAAAGCATACATGTGAAAACAAAAGGTTCTGGTCAGCAAAGATCACAACTGAACTTCTAGTAATACTAATGGCACTTATTTTTATGTAAATCTAGAGTAGGGTGAATTATAAGAGAAATCTTCTAGTTGAAAATGTACACCTGACATTGGACTACTTGTGAGTTTTATGAGCTTATCAGTGTATGAGAGTACATTAGCTCCTCCTTAACCTTAGCAAACACAAGCCTCTTCAATATTTTTTTTGTCAGGGCTGCAATAGAAAACCTTGGAAACTTAATTTCAATGTGAGAATACTCTGTACAGATTGCTAGTCCACCAAAATAACTTTTTATCATTATAAATCTGTATTTCCAGTCAAGTCTGTGAGCCGCATAAAAACTGCTGACCTCTAAGTCAACAATTTAGTCATCCAACATTATTATTCTGAGTTCTTCTGCCCCAGCTGAAACATTAGCTCTTCTCAAGGCAGAGGCTTTCTGGGATGTTTCCAGTCTAGCTGCCAGCAAAGCTCGTCCTGGGACTGCTGGAGCCAACACGGCGATCCAGTTACCATTCTGTGTGTTGCATTACAAAAAGAGCACATTTGGTTCTGCTAATCAGCCGTAATGCTATTGTCATCGATAAACTGTGTGAAACATCATTCTTGCAAGTTATTCCTCAAGTCATTTAGCCTGGTAATTGACTTTTAAAGCAGTCTGGACTGAGGAGTGATACCACAGACCAGGTGGGCTGGATACACATATATCTATCATTTCTTTGTGCATGTTGATATCAGGGGTTTTGGAGGCAGACATCCCACAGTTCCCCCAAAATAGCTGCGTCTTGGCCCGTTCATCCTCTGCACTCCCCATGTGTTGCTCAAAGCAGATAATGCAGAAACCTTCTCTGCAGAGCAGAGGAGGCAGCATATTGATTTTGTCTTAGATGAGGTCTCTGAAACCTCATTTACTGCTGTTGTCATCATGGTGGAACATCAGTGTCTGACAAGCTGCACTCCCCCCCCCACGTTTATCCTGGCGGCCATCTTGGAAGCTGTTGAGGGATGCTAATGTGCCTGAGCATTAGTGTTGTCCTCTTCCAGTAATACTGTTGACAGAGCGCTTGCATGATAAGATGTATTAGGCCAGATAATGTTGCTGCTGACTAACCATTGTGCTGTCTAAATAAAGCCCTGTGTTAAAGCACTGATCTGCTCTTACTAGGTTACAGTGCAAACACTGTGAAACGTCCCAGGTGGAGCTGCCATCTTGGCATGTGGGTCACAGTGAAACATGGCACTCCTCTGCCCAGAGGCCTTTGGGTGTTCAATGAGTTGTTGCCAGAGACTCCTTTAATGATGGATTAATGAACACAATATTCAGGAACTGACAAAAGGAGTAAACGTTATCTATTAAATTTAATTTGTAAAGGTCCATGGACAAATCAAGACAGGACAAGTCATCAATCTGAAGGTGAGACGAAAGCTTTCTTTTTAGGTTTTTGTCTAAGGCTGATCCAATGAAATTAAACATGATACACTGTGTGTAAGCTCCGACTTGCCTCACAACACCACCCTGTTTTCATCAACAAAGACTGATTGGCAACAAAAAGCAAGGAGAGGAAACCTGCTCTCTGATTATGACTCATTCATACATTCTTATAATCTGCTTTTGTTATGTGGATCAGTGAAATTCTTTTGTTTTGGTAGCTGCACTTCTACTTTGGCCATAGCTTCTTTGAAAAATAGGGATCCATTTAATTAGTTATTCCTGTAAAAATGAAATACGTCAGAGGAGATTTCCGATTCTTTTCTTTATGAAGCAGGGTGAAAATATGCACAGAGAAGTGGTTCTACTTAATTAAACTAATTAAAGAAGATCATTAATAAAATATCAGTGAGGCCAGCTGTTTACAGTGTGGAAGGGCGGCCCTGGGATGTGTGGAGACGGGAGGCAGCCAGACAGTGTGTTTTTAATATGTGCTTTTAAGGGTTCCCTCTGGTGAAAGTCTACTCAAGGGACAAGGGTCCCTTTGTAACAGTTCCTGTGGAGACAACAAACAGCATCGGCAAACACACAACAGAAAACCCCCCCGGCTCCTCTGCTTATTCATTCTGTGGAGAAGTTTGTCGCCTGGAAGCAGATAAGTGGGAACAGAGTTGGAACACGATTATGGCATTTAAAAGAATCCCCAGTATATTTTGTCAAAAGTTTGTTTCAATTAAAATGTTATATATATATATATATATATATATATATATATATATATATATATATATATATATATATATATATAAAATTTAAATTGTTGGAAGCTCATCTATTTCTACAAGGAGCTGATATATTTTAATTTACAAATTACTAGCTATTTTTCTTGCACTTTGTCTATATTTGCCACTTATAAAAAATAACTACAGTCTCCACTCACAGAGTTGTGATGCATTCAGTATTTCTTCAGTATGTGCAGAACATGAGAAATAGCCGATTTCCTATGACCACCATGTTGTTTGTTCTAATATTATTTAAACAAACAATATGCATTGCATATGAATAGCCTTAGTACTGAATCTCGTCTGACACAGAATACATTTTTAATTGAGGTCACTCCAAACTTATAGGCATTATGTGATTATTTAACAGGTGTTTTTGAACCACGATGAGTGGAAGGATTTCTTGAAATTCTACATGACGAATTACATCATAAATTGCTGACGGGTTGATAAAGAAACGATGGACACTGCCAAACAGGGTGCAATTAATAATGCATTTGTGTTTGACCGCCTGGCCGAAGGAACTGGTGATAAATGGAGGCCATACGTCTGAAAGTGGTTTGAGATCTTGTGCCACCCACCTGGTTTAGATTAAAGCTTCACATGAGAAAAATGTCCATTTGTTCACATTGGATGAACATTAAATGTATTTAAATGAGGGAGTAATCACACTTTATGTGTCTAGGTATGTGCTTGTATTTTGCTCTTATCCAAACATTGCACACAAACATGAGCATTTGCACTCAAACGAGATTTGTAATGTTTTGTCCCAGTGACGGATGGTCATGGGTTTGACCTCTCTTAAGAGCAGTCACTGGTGAGGACCTGCTTGTGACCCCCAGCCACTCAGGGACATTAATCACAGAACTCTCCTTCATGCTTTTATCTCCCCTGCTGAAAGCTACTGTCCAGCCTCCACCCCCGGACTTCTTCATCACCTCGCCACTTCAGCCATTCATAAGGCTTTCTTCAACTTCGAACCGCAGGTATCACTCCATCAGTACACATTTATCAGGGGCTGCTCTTATCAGCTATCTGGGCCTGAATATGGAAATGGGATCCCTGCCACAGATAAGCACAGCCTGGATTATTCCTAGCTCTCCTTCATCAGATAGCCACTCAGGAATGGTAACAGGCTGGAACAGTCCACCATTGTTTTGCAGCAGTGTTGACTGAAGAAGAAGTGCGAGGAAAGAGAGAGAAATGTGTATATTTTCACATGCGATTGCGCATGTTCTTTAGTGGCACTTTAATATATACACATATGGTGTCATGATTCCATGTTATCTTGAATCCTGCAAAGTGGGCCAAACTTAGAGCAAGTTCAAATTAAAAACTGCATCCACAAACACACTCACTTGACAAAAATTATATAACATGCATCCTATTGTCCATGCGTGATTAGCGTTCACACTGATCTGCACATAAGATGCTGCTGTCTTAGGATCACCTCGTGATGAAATAGGCCAGTCCTAATTAGAACCCCATAACCTGAGCTGTTTCTTCAAAGGCAGCAACTCCTGCACTAATCTGTGGCATCGCTTCATTATGAATTCTTCAAAGTCCCACCCAGCTGTCAAGCAAGCTTGTTGAGAAGGCCATTATTGGTGCGTCAAGTATAGCAGATACAAAGCCGGGTCTGTTGTTCAGCGATGCTCCCTTCCTCACGCAAACACAGGCACACACAGAGGCTAAGGCATTCACCGTGACCTCGAGATGAGTGTGTCTGCCTCTGAGGGGCTCAGGTGTGTTGACTTGAACAGACTTCTTACAAAGAAGTATTGATACGACTAGGAGGGCTCCTGCAAAATCAGAAACATCAAGAGAGTGAAAGAGATAGAGAGAGAAAGAGAGAGAGAGAGCGGTCCATCACAGCTTATCTTATCAGATGTGTTATTAGCTGCAATTGGTAAACTATCAAAATAACATTAGTTCACAAATGAGGGTGAGTCCATTGATGGGAATAAAGCACACCTCCATTTTCCATAAAGTGATTTATACGAGCAACTTAAGTAGCTTATTGTTGGGTTTGATAACACAGAAACATCGGCCTCTCTGTTGAGGAGAGAGAACTTATCATCACAGCCAGTGTCAGAATCAAAAAGGCCTATAACATGTTATAATGGACTCAAATAACTCATGTTGCTAAACCTGTCACTTCTGTGACTTTGACAGTTTACCAATTGTGTAGCAGTGCACCACCTGCTGCAGCAATCTGTTGTAGCTATTAGTTTAGTTTAGTTTAGTTTATTTCAGACAAACCTTTCACCGACAGTGTAAACAACACAAAGTACATAATATATTTCTTAAAAACACATCACATCGGTGATTATGAGTCTGAAAAGGAGTATGATGAAGTATAACTTATGTAATCATACCCCTTTTCCAGCTGTAATTTATCACAGTATTTTCAATATCCAGTATCCTTTCTGACAAAGGAAATAATAAGTGTAATAAAATTTCCTCAGCTAGATGAAAATAGTGCATACACACACATACACACACATTTGTACACATACATATATACATATTTACATATACAAACATATATACGTACATACACCCATATACACACCCATCTGCTTATATGCAGAATACACAGCTATTTACATACCTTTATATATTTACCCACACCTGCACCGACATGCCACCTACTTGATGACATCATACCTAAAGTTTTAATTCCCAGCCAGGATTATCCCCCTTGTTCTTCCTTATACCTTTGAATAATAGCTGTTTTGAGACCTTTCTTAAAATGTCTCATACTTGGACTTTGCTTCAGCTCTTTAGAGAGTTTATTCCAGATCCTCACACCAACACCAGAAATGCACAATGTTTTCATTGTTGTACGAGCCTTCAAAGTTCTGAAGTTAAGGTTTTCTCTATAGTCATATCCCCCCACTCTATCGGAAAATAATTGTTGAATCTTTTCTGGCAATATTTTGTTTCTGACTTTAAACATAATCTGTGCAGTTTGAAACTCTACTAAATCAGTGAATTTCAATAAATAAGAATCTATAAATAGATTGTGGGTATGACAGTAAAAATCAACCTTATGAACTAAACGAATGGCTCTTTTTTGTAATGTGCATAATGATTGTAGTAACGTTCTGTAAGTGTTGCACAAACTGTGGCACAAACTGTATTTTTTCAGGCCTCAGGTTTGAGATTCTTCAGTATTTTAAGACATGATTCCAGTCATTCCAAAGAGTGTTTTCACCAGAAAGACTAATTTAGTGGAAAAATAATATCCTTTACCTTGTATTGAATGTGTCTTTATTTTTAATGTAATGAAATAAGGCAAAGTTCTTGAGCTTAAGTCCTGCGATGACTTAAAGTAAGCTAAATTTTTGCCTTGAATAGAAAATTAGAACAAATTGTGGACATTTACCAATGTCCTATGACTGAGTTCCCCCGCACCCCCACAAACTTGAATTGCACATTTTTACTTCTGAAAACACACATAGGCATGCAATGAAATTGAAGACTGCCTTGACAACAGTTGTAAAATCATTAGCCTGCATCTTTAACCCAAAAACTGGCATTTACCAATGTACCATTTACCACCAAGACTGCTGTGCAATAATACTATCTGACTTCCCCGACTCCTTAGACCGCCTGGAAAGGATGAGTGTGTTCATGCACACAGGCAGCTAAACAGATTTTAATTGCCTCTCTGAATAGCTTTGGTAGTGATATCTGAGCATGTGGCAGTGGTTCTCAAGCACACTCCAACAGGGCTGGTCTGGAGATCGCTTTCTGTACACAGACAGATACTGATAGACATCAAGTGGCATGAACAAAACCATAACACAACGACACATTAGGCTAGGCGCACAGAAAGGTTAGGGACAAATGTGGTATGAGCTAGCTCTCAGTAGGATCACAGGAGCCACAGAGGAATAGACTCAAGCATCTGAAACAAGACTGTGACTTTTTAAGTGAACATTATCTTGTTTCCCTAGCCCCAAACTCTAAACCCGGTACTTTTGAATGACATGAGCTGGTGCCGGCTACTCCCTGAGCTCTTGCTTCTTGTGTTTCTTTTTCCTACTGAAAAGATATGATGAAGACTTACACTTTCTTCAAAGACACCTCAATATCGGGGGACACAAAATCCTTGTTAAACAGCTCAGTGTCGCAGGCTGGGCTCCTGATTGGCATGCTTGACGGTCCACACGCTACCCACAGTCTTTCACACATTTAGCAAGGCCCTCGTGCTGCACCGAGACAGGCTGCAATGTCATGAGAATGTGCATACGGAGTGGTTGTGTCACACTTAAATCTCCATTAAATTGCCATTCTCACATTACCCCACAGTTAATAAACAGCAGATTAGTGCATTCTTTATAGTGCCCAGCACACATTTCCGCTTCTGAAGGTCTCACGGGGGCCTGGTCTCTTGCAGTTGGCATAACCAGCCATGTTAAATAGTCTGGATAAGGCATGTGACCTGCTCTGC
Organism: Poecilia latipinna; assembly: GCF_001443285.1. Classification (NCBI taxonomy): domain Eukaryota; kingdom Metazoa; phylum Chordata; class Actinopteri; order Cyprinodontiformes; family Poeciliidae; genus Poecilia; species Poecilia latipinna. Next base: position 494,491 of record NW_015112839.1, read on the forward strand.
CTCCATTCCTCAACATCCACACCTCACTCACCAGCCTTTGCAGCAGAGGCCCGTGCCCTCATGCCAACATGGGGCCCTCCTCATTGGAAAAATGATCTCCATAACCTTTTGTCTGAGTGCCCCCGAGGCACATTTGGCAAGAAATGAATTGTCCATATACACAAGGAGAAAACCGTGAGAGAAATTTAGACAACGATGAAAACATAAATGTAGACCGCATGGCTGAAATTAGTGGGCCGAAGCAATGACAATAGGAAAAGATGTCATGCCGAAAGGTTACTTGGGTTACTCCACTGAGTCTGTCTGTCACCTCCATACCTTCAGGGGGCTTTAATCACTTTACCCTATAATTACCTCCCTACAAAAGGCTCTGTTAAAGTTCCTGTAAAATAAACCTGATGCTATTGAGAAAAAGAGAGGCTCTCTCTTTTAATTAGGGCAATCCATCTTAACCTTGTATACCTGAGGTGAAGTGAAGGTATCCCAGGTCAAACTCCCAAAGTGTCCTCTTGTATTGTTTTCTTCTGCAACTAACTGAAGCACAATGTGAGTCTACCCTGCTCGCCACGACAAATCTTTTGTTGCCTGTCTGCTGGCTCCTGGTAGGATTTACCACTGAATGGTCTTTTTTTTACAGTGACACAATACTTAAAGTTGACAATAGGAACCCAACACTGCGCTGGTGCATGTGAGACATATGCAAAAGAGACAATCACAAATTAAACGTTGACTCGTATCATTTCCCAACTGTTTTTTCCTTTTTTTGTGAATGGACAATATGAATTTTGTGAGAACAATGAGTCCAATATAAGGAATTGCATATTTTTATATGCAGCCTTCTCCTCTGAAGAATACAGTTACAGAATAATGTGTCTACATTTGTCAATATTCTTTTTTTTTTTTTTGAATCAGAATGTCTTGGATGGCGCGTGTTTAGTCAAACACCAGACACGGCATTGCTGTGTTTCGCATCTTTATTTCGTCCCCAAAATGCTTTCTGGGTGAGGAGCATGGCTTGATGATCAAAAGTAGTGTTTGTTTCTCCTTCCCGACCCCAAAAGGGAGAAACGCCAAGTCCCAGCAGAGCACAGACGGGCAAACTGCCTCCCACAGATCAGCTCTCTAGAGGAGAACGTTCTCCCCCGTGTTTCTCCCCATTGAGAGTGTGTGTTGCGTTTCGAAGTGTTTTATTGTTCCCTTTCCCACCTCATTCCCTCATTCTTCCCCCTTCTTGGCTCACTTTAGGTGCCGCTGGCGGTTACCTTGAGCTGACACTGATGTGTGTTGTCATCCCTGCTCCAGCTGGTGGTTGGAATAAAACACACATACACACAAAAACCTCTGTATACACACAGAGGACTGCAGAAATCACAGGCCTTTGCATGGTATCTGTACATACTGTCTTCCTTCTCCTCATCCTCTGTCTTCTGAACACTTTCTTCATATCTAATCCCAGTGAATCCGACCCACAGTGCACCGCACACGCTTTCATCTGTGCTGAAATGGTGTGGTCGTATATTATTCATGGGTCGTGCGATCTGGGGCTCGTGTCATATGGCAGAAGTAATAAGATGGAGTAGTGGTGAGGAGGTGATGAACACAGCACAGGAGAGAGGGACACAAACCTTCCTCTCCTGTTGCCTTCCACGTCTCCCTGCGCTCTGTAAGCTGACACACAGCACAACTTTGATTTGTGATGGAAGGGATGCCCCAAAATGCAACAAAAACTGAAAGTGAAACTTTTATATTTTTGTGAATTTTATATTTTTAACTTTTTAGAGATGGATATAACATGCAGTACGATCCCAGGCTTCAGTTTTTTAAAAGGCGTACAGTACGGAAAATAAATAATGCTATTTTTTTTAAATGAGTGTATTTCTAAAGAGGCTAGTAACATACACATAAAAAAATTCAAATCAGTATTTACCTCAGTAATCCCATAAAGAAAACCAAACAAGTCAATGAATTAATTTTTGAAATAAGGGCATGGGACATCTCTACTGACTGAAATTAAATACTTACTTGTTGGTGGAAAAAAAAACTGTTAGTAATGACAGCTTCAAATGATCTTTTATGTGGAGAAAGTAGTTAAAGCCACTGCAAAATGTAAATTGAATTTATTCTTCCATCCATTCATCCATCCATCCATTGTTAATACCTGCTTATCCTCGCAGGGGGGCGGTGCGCCCTGTACAGGTTGTCAGTCCATCACAGAGCCTGGATCTTCCACACAAACTCATTTTATCCTAAAGTTTCTGGGTTCTTTTTTTTTTAGATGCATTTACATCTTCAATTCTTTCCCTGTATTTTCAGTTGGATTAAAGGGGGATGATTGACAGTCAATTGAGCAGCGTTTTATTATTATTTTTTTATTTTTTTGTCTGAAGGTATTGTAATCTCCTTGGTTGTCCATTTGGGATCATTACCTTTCTAAGAAATACACAAGTATGTCATCTTTATACTCTTATGAATTATATCACCGTCCATTTCTCTATTTCTCCTTCTTATAATATACGTTGGTCCAAACCATATTCTGCAAAATATTCCCACCTCCATATTTCATTATTAGCATGGAGGATTTGAGGTAATGTGCACAACTAGCTTTTTCTCCGAATATTTGTGTTGCAAATTCTAGATGGGCTTCATCATGCTAAATGTTTTCATGGAAAAAACTGAACCTGCTAATTAGTCTCTAATCTCGCTGAGCTATTTCTTATACAACTCTTCTGATAATTTATTTGACTCCAACCAAGGACCAAGTTGGCAAAATAGCCTTTGGCTAGAAAACCTTTGTGCAAAGCAATGATTGCATTGTTTTAGCATGTAAAATTGTAGTCTTTGATTAAATAAACTTAAATAATAATGATAAAATGTATTTCCTTTGGCGTCCCACTTCAGTACAAATAACTTGATTTATTAAGTGGTTTGTTTTTATTTCTGTCTATGACTTTCATGTCAACAGACAATTGGAAATGTATTTACTTGTAAAAGTGACTTGTTCAATAATTATTTTCCATTCTATGTATTTTAGCTCATCTGTATACAGTCTAGTTGTAGTATTATTTAATATTTCCTTTAGAAGCAACTAACTAAACCTTTTTGATTTTTATCATAGAGATATGAATTTAATATTACAGTCTGTCAAAAAAAAAACTGTAACTGTTCTGTTACATGCAGGAGCAGGACTTCTGACCGCCCACTATGTCTCTGAGGCTCTGCCCAAAGAACAGGGAGGTGGGATTTGAGGGTGGAGGGCAGGGCAGAGAGCAAACCAGCTGACCATTACAGGCGAATCAGAGCCTAAGTCCTGGTGTGTGGTGTCTGGAGGCGACATGTGGTTCACCACCTGGCCCTGCTGTCTGACCCACTGGAGTGCGAGAGAGGAGCAAGGACAGCCTGTATAGCCATTTGCTCATCAATGGAGGGCATCACCGCCACTTAACACAGCTTATCGATCTGCACAGCCTGCAGTGCCTCAGTTGTGTGTCCATTTCCTATTGATTATTTCAAGTCTATTCTTATCGACTGCGTCCTCTGCCTTCTAACCACTGCTTCCCTCAGTCTGATCCGCCAGGGGATTTTGTTTTTTTAAAACAGTCATTTGAAATTATAATCTCTGTGAGTAAATGTCATAATCGCCCCTAAGGCCTGGTGCAGATTGGCTGGAGAGCAGAGGTCTCTGAGGTCAATGACACTGGTCAATACAGATCCATTTGTGTTATGGCTAGAGTGGTGACTTGAACCAAAATGTTTAACCGTACTTTCATTTCCTATGCATGTTCATTTTGTATGGATCCAGTAATTTCTTCTTCATTCCACCATTCTCAAAGATGGAGCAAGACGAAATAATATTGCTGTTCATGTTTGTGAGTAAATGAAGAGTGAAGTACTTGCAGAGTGCTCATCAATGCTTCATAGGTTAGATCATTAGATTTAAAGTGACAGGGCTACACAAGGACGGGGTGTGGGGGTTGCTTAGATAAAGATTGGCATATTGCTATTGATTTGCCACCCCTGGGGCTTCTTCTGTTACCATGGTTTTAGCCAGAGGGGAGGGCTGGGTAGAAGTATGAATCTGATACAAGGCAAATGATGTAACCATTATGAGTCTGAGTTAAACCTTTACGACCATGTTTGAATAATCTCCTAATTCTTTATTGCTTGGTATGAGTCCGATTAGTCTGACGAGTCGTCGCCCACCTCAGATTTATTGCACCGAAATATGGAGAGTTTAAGCTGTTATGCTTCTGAACTGTATGTCACCGCAGATAACCATCTGTGATCCTATAACCATTATTCTAACCCATGACAACGGCTGCTCCGGCAGTATGAGTCAGGGTTTTCTTTGTGAGCTGATAGGGGTATGAAAATCTCATGCTGGACTGACAAACTCCTCAGCTGTCCCTCTAAAGCAGGCTGAAATAAGAGCAGGCCTCAAAAAGCCCTTTGATCTTTTACTGCCTGGGTCAGGGTTGAAATGATGCGTAAATGAGGGAGGAAGGAGTTTTCATTTCGTCAACCTGTTCTGTTATTGTAAAGCAAAGGAGCCTTTGGTGTAACATGACATGAGATTGTTTTTTAAGTGCCTTTACCAGCGAAACGGCTGAACATGTTTGTACGTTTAGTTCGCCCACATTGCGTCTCGTCCAGTTAACAGCTGTGGGGGCTTAACTTGACAGAATTAGTATATGCCAGTGAATGTAAAAGAGTCGGCATTCGCATGCAAGCATGTGTGCAGAAAGGCTGAATGTGAGCGTGTGTATTGTTCAGTTTCGTCTGCTCTGTGAGAGCACCTGCTGGCTGTGGAGCTCTGCAGAGAGATGAAGAGAACCCTCCGTCAGTACGATCGGAGAGCAAAGACAGCGCGGTAAATATCTGGCTAAAAGGGAGCAACCTCTTTAGCTGTTTACGGAGTGCAGTCGGTGCTGGAGGAACATAAAGGCGGCAAAACACGATCATTATGGGATGCATTTGTACTAAATCGCTGTACAGAACATCTCCTTCCGAGTGCCGACATCACCCACGCGTTGTTGTGACTACAGAGAGAAACCCCCGGAGCTGACAAAGGCAAAGGAAGAAGGGGAGAGGAGGAAAAATCGGGTGCCATACCCATCGCTCAAGTCTCGGTTTGTGTTCAGTAGTTCGATATTACACCCACCCCACCCATTTTTGATTTGAACCTGACAGCTGTTTCAGAAGTGCCTTACTCCGTATCACAGAGAGAAAATGAGAGCGCTGAAATCCACAAGATGTGAAAGGTGAATATCGGGGGGGAGAAAACACCCACCCCCCTTCAGTAAAATAAAAAGGAAAACCCCCAAACAGAGTGAAAACAAATACATAAATAAATAAATCAACAATAGGAGTTGCAGTTGAGCAGAAAAACACTGAAAAAAAGGGGGAAAAAAACAGCAGAAGTAAATTTTGTATTGCGGTCATATCAATAATTTAGCTACCAGAGACATAGTATTTCTGTTAACAGTATGGTGAGGAAAGAGTTGAGAGTAAGGAGATTTTTTTATTACTATTAGCACCACTTTGCAGAGCTCACATCTGTTGTTGCTCTGCAACACTGTAAATTATCTACACAAATGAATAGTCAGATCCAGGTAACACAACTTTATGAAAACAGTTTCTCCTCAGAGCAAATACTATAAATTTACATCTACACCTTTGATAGAGAAATGTTTTATCTCCTTATTAAACTACCATTGTTCATGTTCCCCTGAACACTAGCATGAACATTATGCATCTTAAACTTATCTAACTTCTACTGTTTGGTCTAACTCATAATCTATCTTTGATGGGTCGCGCTTTAAAATTTGCTTGCTGCATGGTTGTGTAGCTGAAGACAATAAAACCCATGCAGATATCTTGTGACCTCAGCTGGACCTTGCAGCACACATCATGATTCAGAGTGTTTTTTGGCCTCACTAATGCCATGTCAGTACCAATGCTCACGGTTAGCATCACTCCACCTTAGGATCATCAGTGACTCGGCCAAGCCTAAATGACCCTTACCAGTGTACTGAGGGCTGGCGTGAACTTAATCACTTCAGCAAATTGAAACCACTCGCTCTGCAGTATTTTTACAGGGGTACAGCATATGACCTCAGTCTATGTGGACTGACCTCCTCGTTTGAAAGGACTCGGGGACTAAAGAAAAAACACACTAATGCTGTTTTGCGTGTTCCATATTAGGCTGGAATTTCGAGCTCGCTTATCCTGCTTGCTGGGTGATTTATAACAACAAAGTTGTAATCTTCTCTGAGTTGACATTTAGAGGATGTGGTAAAAGTCGTGTCTTCGGCGTGAATGCGTTTTTATCATCGGCTGGGATTCGCCACCTTTTGAAGGCCTTCTGGGCCTGTAGTAAAATTTCTGACCCTGATTACTGGTTTTCAACTCTGGCTCCTGTCAGATAGGGGATTGGGTCAACAGCCTTCAGCAAAATAAGCTTGCAAGATCACAAATGATCTGACACGGTGTTGGAATGCTATGGTATTGATTCTTGGTATCCATGGGGGAAAAAAAAAAAAAAAAAAAAAAGTGAAGTCAGCTATGCTTATTCCAGAAGTTTTCTATGAAAGTCTTGTGCAGCTATAGGTGTGAAACACTCAGGAACACAGAAAAGCAAACAAAGCCCTCTGTCAGATGCTCAACTAACAGGTTACCAGCTAGCACGTTTACCTGTTTCTGTTCTTTTGTTCTTTATCCGAGAGCTCAGAGGTGGGATGTCAGAGGTATTGAAGGACTTACACAACAGCTCACTATGATCTGCTTTCACTCAGACCTTGTCATGTCATAATGTTTTTGCACAAAAAAAATGACATACATGTACATGCTACTCCTCAAGTACTGGAATTTCAGGACACATAAGGGGGCTCCCCTGTAAAATCCACAATGAAATCCCCAACTGTCTTTTCCGCCCCCTTCCTAATCATAAACAGGCATTCACGTAGCACGGGCACTGCACCCTTAATACCTCTTTAAATAATAAGTATTTAGCCCTGATTTACAGGAGCAGTAAAACTCTTCAAAGTGCAGCATAATCTTTCATTAGGGATCCCGTGGACGATGTCAGCCATATCTGTTCTTCATTATCTTTAATCACACAGTGTTTTACCTGCTCATTTTATGGCAACAAAGATCATAAAATCAGTCTTGTTAAAACAGAAAAAACTTGAACTTTTTTTTTTATATTATCTTGTTAACACAACCAAACAAAAAATATGTGTACATTATATATTTAGCTTATCTTGGACTTAGCTCGGATGGGTGGATCGTTTTCATTATAGCTTCAATTTATTTTGCTCATTCTTCCTCTTCATTGATCTCATTTCTCCTTCCTACTGAAAGAGAGAGTTGAAGTAAACCATGACAGAAGGTTCCTTCACACATCCATAAGACATTATAATTCAGGTATATTAAAATAGGAGATGATAAGCGAAGTAAAACTTTTTAACACAGCCCAATAACTGACATATCACTCAGACTCTCTTTGCATTAGCTTTTCAATATCCTCACCAATGAACCATGGCATTAATGTAACAAAGTGAGCTCACTGACTGGGTTCTGTCCAGGAACCGGATTGGCTTCATTCACAGTCCGGCCAATAACACTGACCACTGCCTGATATGGGGGTTGGAGAGCTCCGCCAAAGGTATTTGACCCACATGAACTTTGACCCTTAGATGATTGAAGTGGCGGCTTTTCCTGCTCCAGTGCTCCAGCCTGGAGACAAGGTGACGATTCCTGTAGGAGCTCTCTGGTTGCAAAACCTTAGAGAGAGGGTAGAAACACAGGGAGGAGCAGGCGCCAGGCTTTGTTGCGGGCGTTGTTGTAATCTGTCTGCTGGGTTTAGGCCTAAAGACATGTTGAGCAGTCATGAGAGGAGACTGCGACCTTGAGTGGTCTCAGTTTGTGTTGCTCCGGGGCAACGTCTTAGTCATGTAAGCTGGATACGTCACTTAGACGATTTTGAGCATCATGTGAATTACTTCATTATATGTACCGTACTTGTGCCAGTTGTTTTTGTCTTTGTAATACTGTGAGGCAAAATAAACCAATAAAATGTCTACTATAAAGTCCACTCGTGGACATTTTTCAAAATAACCACTTACAACCAGATCATGTCCATTTTTAGCACAATCCAGCCAGGTGTTATGTTGCACTTCTGCTAATCTAATAATCTCTCTTAGTTTTCACCTTGTCCATGCCTGAAGGTCAAACAAATTTTCTCTCTTTAGTGGTCTCAGATGTTGCCGTGCTGCTCTCAGGGTCATCCCTACTAATCCCCAGTTACTCAAGTCCTGGTGGATTTCCCCCATGGGCAGGTGAAATCGGATCCCCAAACCCTGAAGCTGGGCCAAGATGTTCGCAGAGATAAACATCCCAAGTCGGCTCCCAGTCAAGGGTCTTAGGGAAGAATTCAGAAATACATCATCACAAATCCATTAAGAGCAGCCCACTGTTTTAACCGGAAAGCCTAGCAGGAGCCACTAGACCCAGTAGCCCCAACCTGGAGAGCCATGCTCTTATGCTGAGTCCTGACCCAGTGCAAATATATTCTTCACATCAAACCAACTCTCTTTTCAGTAACAGCTTTGGGTTTATGAGCTTGCTCTTGTTCTCGCATGGTGCCTGTGGCCTGGCCAACTGCACAACGCCTGCACGGGACGCAGGCGGTGATTGTAAGGATCCAGGCGCTCGCTTTAACAGCCTCTGCTGAATGCCTGCAGACTCCTCTATTGTTTGTGGTGCAGCATTGTTTGTGCAGCTCAAAAACAACACTTGTGTACACTAACCATAAGTGGGAGATTTATCTCATCATCCGTCTATATCGCTCCCACATATAAGCCACAGGACTGCCTTCTTTTAACCAGAGGTATTGTGTTTGTAACTGCAAGTGTCGCCCCACATGTATTTGGCTAGGCCTTGTGTCTACTGAGCGTCAAGGCCACTGTACCCTTCAATTAAGACAGCTTTTAGTGGGAGTCTGTAAAACCATGAATGTGAAACAAATAGCACAGGCCAGAAACGTTTCTAAAATAAATAATTCCCGACAGGGTTATAGAGTACATTTATGAACATTATTAAGAATTTCTTTACATTTTATGTAGTCTGCGCCTAGTTTATCCTTTTATGCCAGTTTATAAAAGTTTAATTTTTATTTATAAACTATTTAGATTTTATGTGTAATGATATGTTTTGTTAACTTAAAATGATATGCAGGTTTATAGTATTTTCCTTTTATTCAGACTTCAATCTAAAAAACTTGCTTGGAAGGACCTTTTCCTTACAAGTGAATGTAACAGAAAGTGCCTTTCACAAGTTAAAAATGACAAGCATTGCTGCTGCTGCTACTACTACTACTACTAATAATAATTATAATAATTATAATAATAATAATGATAATAATAGAAAAAAATTGAACAGAGGAACTTGGTTAACACTGTAAATTCTAATTAATACCATACAGATTAAGTTTAGCTAAACAACTTTAATAATAATTTTGTACCAATATAGAATTACCTTCAGACAACTGAGGTACAGCACATAATTAATTCAGCATTTGCAGGTGTATCCATAATTTCAAAATAAGTGAAACCTGAATATCATAAGCAGGTCTGTCGGTTCTTTCATTCTCCACTGCACAGACATGTAAATTAAGGATCATCAGCACAGAACAGAAACCGTTTTCATTACAAACTACACCACAACCCCTTGTGTGATCAATCAGCTCATGTCTGATGCCAGGAGAGGCCTAGCATGCCTCTCCTGGCATGCTAGGCCCATGCCTGATGCACAGAGCATCTCCTATCTTTCTGTTGTTCATATCATCTTTGAACCCCCCCCCCCTCATCTTTATTGTATCCATGACCACATGAGCTCAATGCAAACTGGCTGATTAAACTTGCAAGACAAACCAATACTTCCAGATTAGACAAACTGCTAAAAAAAGCATCCTAGCAGAGACAGGTTAGCTAATTACATTTCCTCATCTCTTCATAAGAATAAATAAATGGATTCTTTTTTTATGCAATTCAAGACAAGCAAACATCTCGCTGAGAGACACTTCCAAGATATATTTCATTTACAGCCTGTTTTCGTTCACCAAATGAGGAGTTGAGCCAATGAAAAAAAAAAATCAGTGGCACAGATAAGCTGCCCCTGTGCCCTCAATGTGTGACAGCGAGCCCATATGGACACAGCAAGGTGCTGTGGTAAAAAAAAGATGATCAGGAAAAGACCCGGTGTCAATCAAAAGACTCCACAGAGAGAAGTGATGTTTGGCAACTAGTTATAATTCCTCCCACAAGATTCTCAATTCTTTGGACTGCAGATTTTACATTTGTGCTTCAGATTGGCAAACAGAGATCTGGTCTAAGAGAGCAGAATAAGAATTTCCTGACGCAGCTGTAAGTAAGTGAGCGTAAAGATTTCCAACTTTAGGTCAAACGTCCCAAAAACAACTGACAAAGATAAAGTGTATGGAAAAGATCAATGATGTAGAATTTCTACATCATTACATACAGCCTGATCCATGATAGTCCACACTTAGGGGGTTGTGTGCAATATGTTCTCTATTACATATACCAGGTGATTTCAGGCTGTCTCCCTCAGAACATGATCTCCTCCAGGCCAGGGCCCTCGTCTTGTTAAAGCGCTACGGACCCGGCGTGGATTGAGTTTAAAAGTAATAAAAGAAGCGGACCTGGCGGCTAGGCGAAAAAAAACACTATCAGATTCCGAAGAGCAACTTTCTTTTCATGTACAGACTGCATTCAATGGAGCGTTAAATTCAACAAATCCATGGTTGTGATCCACCAGAATATGAGTGAGGGTTACTTCAATTTGTACCAAACGATCTCCACATGATCAAAGTGCGGCAGGCTCTCCCCAGCATACTGCTTAAATTAGACTAACACCAAAGTCTTTGGCTCTGGGACGGTTTTTGGAATGTCTTACCAGCAAAGAAATTCCTTCGCACATATGGTTTCAATAGGCCCAAGATGCCAGTTTCACATCTCTAATGGGCTGACAGGGAACTTTGGTGCTAAGACGCTGACTCTCAAAAGTTCTTGGGCTGTCACCCAAGCTGCAATTTTGTCCCTGTTTTCTACACTCCTCCTTCATCTCATATTTTTAGGTTGTGAAGAGAGGTGATTGTGCACTTGAGGGAAAGTGGTGCTGCCTCACCCTCCCTGCTGCAAACAGTATTTCATAGTGTGAGAGTTTTAGGTCTGTATCAATCACAGTCCTGATGTTACTGAACAACAGGGCCTCCTTACAAAACTGGTTTTACTTCTTAAACTTTTGCACATTTTTGACATTACATCCGGAAACTTTATGCGATTTACCAACACAGAGTAGAGCATAAATGTGGAGTGGGAGGAAAATAATACATGTTTTTCAAAAGCTTTGACAGGTAAAAATCTTTAAAAAAATATGTGGTGTACATTTGTATTCAGCTCATGAGTCTGCACAGTGTAGAACCACTTTTGTCTACTTTGACAACTGCAAGGTTTTTTTTTTTTTGTATGTCTCTTCCAGCTTTGCACATTTGGAGAATTAAATATTTGCCATGTTTTCCTTACAAGATAACCAAGTTCAGTTGGATTGAGTGGAGAGTGTATGTAAACATCAATTTTTTAGTTGCACAAGTTCTCAGTGATAAATATTCCCAGAATTTGATGAGGATATCTTAACATGAATATTCATTGATCTAAACCAGGGATATCAAACTCATCAAAAGCTGGATTTGACCTGTGGGCCTTGAGTTTGACACACATGATCTAAACTATTGAACAGAGATTTTAGTTTCAAATCTTTTAAAGTCTAACTGCTTTTATTTCAGAATTAGGTGCATCCATTTTTTCTTCAACTTAGCTTCCCTGTCCCTGATCCCCATAGCATGATGCTGCCACTGTGGTGTTTCACATTGGGGATGGTGTGTTCAGGTTGAGGTGCAGTGTTAGTTTTCTCTGCTTCCTGTTGTACCAGGAGCGTCTTGACTGCTTCTTTCTTTAATAACCTTCTTTCTAAAACAAAAAAAAGAAAAGAAAGAAAGAAAAGCTTACAATATCCCATAGAAAACTTATTGGTAGCACAGACTTATTTATTGATTATTTTTTGTGTGTTTCCCAGTACATGAGTGTGCATATAATTTCTATAAGAATACGACCAGCGTTTATATCAGCCAGAGTGGACAGAAGGCCTTCTTCCCTCCAGTTCTTCATGTGCATCTGTTGGGCATGTGGAGCACAGAAAACATGCAAACACACCAGCTGGAGAAAACAAGGGTGCAGTTCTCGTGTGCCTGCTGGAAGTCACGCACTCTCTCGGCATGTTGTAAAATTCTCTCTGATAGCAGTGTTACAACCCGACAGGCCGTGCATAGCGGGTTGCTGTTTTATTGTCACTAAAGTTGGAGATATCACACCTTACTCATGATGGTGACTTGTTTGGATGAATGGATGTCACAGGAATTACAGGCATAAAAGGAATTACACAGACGCACACACACATGCATGCAGCCCCAGATATTTCAGATTTCACAGCTGAATTGACTTAGGACTCTCTGGAGAGTTCAAAATGTGACATTTTCACTCTGCTTCTGTACTTTTGTTCCAACAGGCAGAAAAAAAATCTGAAAAGTAGAAGCAGCAGGGGGTTGGTAGGTGGGTTATGGGTTGGGGGCGCTTCTCCAGGAGCAAAGTCAGATTTCTCAGCTCTATTTCTGTTCCAGTGCAATTAGTCTGTTCCCAGAAGACAAGCCTAAGCAAAGGCAATACATGAATATATGCTTGGTTGCATGTCATTTCATGAGTTCTATAGTTTGGTGGGAGCTCTAAATGTGTATATCTTTTGTCTTTGTTAGAGAATCTGCTTCATGTGCAACTTTTATTTATTTATTTGACTTAGCTATGTCTGTCATCAAGATTTGTAATGTTACTCTTTGGATTTGTAAATGTGCCAAATGAAAAGGCGAAACACACAAAGTAGTCAATACGGACTGTATTAACTACAGTTTTTTGTATGACCTTTGTTTAGTTTAAATTTTCCTATAGGCCACATCGAAATTCGCTCACACTTGGAACATAATGTATGCTTATGAGGCAGACCAGCTGTGTGAGTAGCACATCAACAGTGGGAAGAAAACATCTGTACACTACTGTTAAGATGCCAGGTTTTTGTGGTGTGAGACATGAGATCGAGATAAATCATTTCACAGCTTTTTCCATCTTTTGCATGACCTATAAGTGTGCATTCTCCTAAACTATTTTTTGTTGCAGCTCTAAGACTTTGCACGTAGAAGTCCAACACCACAACCCATCTTGACTTGACCATATTTGCCCAGTGTTGCACAAAAAAATTTCCAAATCTTTCTGACTGCAGCAGCATCTCCTGTGCGCTGACCTCTCCAGATCACCCCACATATTTTGAATTAGATTCTGGCCTGGGTTCTGGGTGGACCATTCCAAAACTTTTATCTTCTTCTAGTGAAGTCATTCTTTTGACGGTTTGAACATATGTTGTTCTGGTGCTGAAAATTCCTTTTCATCTTCAACTGGAGCCTAAAGGGTTTTGTTCTAGAATTAACTCGTTCATAATTTTCCTGCACATTAACAAATGATAAATGATACTTTCTGCACCATGCTTCACTGTGAGTATTGTACTCTTTTTGGTGATCTAAAGTCCTGTTTTTGCACCACACATGCCTGTAGGAGACGTAGCCCAACAGCTAAATCTTGATTTTATCAAAACTTCAGGTATTTTCCAGGGACATTTTCAGTGGACTTTTGAAGAAAACATAAAAAAAAATCATTTTTAAAAGTCCCAAAGTATTCAACTGCAACAGAAACATTTTATTTTGATTTATAAAGGTCACATAATAAGTTTTGCCTCAGTAAGATTTCTTTTTTGTTCCTTTTTCAATTAAGCTTTAGAGACTGTAGATCACATTAAAACCTGAAGAAGCTCTGAAATGAGCTCTCACTTTTTTAAAATCAGAAATTATATTTTGACAGGTAATGTAGACTGATTATACCTGCTGCATGCTGCTTATTTTCCTGCAATGTCTTTCTCTAAAACTTAGATTCATCTTTGTTTTATTGTCTGCAAAGCTCATGTCATAACTCAACATTAACTGTACAATAAACTTCTGTAAAATATTAGTTCTGAAAGATGTTTCAGGATTTACCTTTATTCTTCAAAGCGTCCTTCCAATTTGATGTCGGAAATGCAGAAGAGTAACAAAGCACATTACTTGTTTATTTAATGACTCTAAACATCAACATCAACTTAATGTTTAAAATGTAAATTTAAACAGCAATTCATTAAGACATATTTCTATTCATCACTCTCACAATGTAAATCCTTGTCTCCATCTTCAAATGGCATGTGTTCCGGCTGAAAGTAATTGTTAGCTGCAGTAATTTATGCATAAAGTGGCTCTTGTCAGGTGGCAACAAAGGAACTTTGATAAATGTCCCTTAATTTATTGCAACGTGTGTTAAAATCAAAGTGAAACATTTACAGGCTGTGCACTGAGTCAGGCCAGAGGAAGGGCCTCTCCGTGTTAAAAATAAGGTTTTCTCCAAAGTTAGGTCCTTGTCTTTGGAAACTTTGGCTCCCGCCTCCTCTCAGGCCCTCGGGGTTAATCAGAGGCATAAAGGTTACGATGTAAGGCTGGTGACTAACGACAATATGATGTGCACGGAAACGACGTGACAGTTTGAAGCCATTAACCTGGGAGTATGACTTTTTTTCCTCTTTTTTTTTCTTTTTTTTTAAGGAAGACAGGTCAGATTTAACACAACACAGGATGAGGTATATTTTTGTCCAAGTACATACTGTTTTCAGTTCTGACACGCTTGTCCTCTAAAAGAAATATCCTTCAATTTATGTTCCACGCGAAGTCTCAAACAGGACCTCATAAATTCAAAACGTGAAACGTTCGGCAAGCTTTCAGCCATGTGTTAAAACCTAGCCTATTTATTTGCGAGGTTTGAATTGGAGAAGTAAATTTCAGACAGGTTGCAACTGTGTTGTCACAGGCACAATCAATTTCACTCCCTCTTTTCATGTGTTGAGTCTGCATGACTTGTTCATGGGCAACTTCTTGAGAAATGCACACCCACTTGAAAGGAGAGAAAAACTGGCTAACACGCCGATTCACTGGGTGACCTGTGACGCGACCTCTTGCCTGTTTGCTGACATTTTCGCAATGGAGGCACTTGAACAAAAAAAAAAAAAAAAAAATGGGGGCGGAGAAGGAAGAAGACAGGAGTAAGAAGCGAAGAGGGGAGAGAAAGGGAGAATGCCTCTTTCTGATGGATGAGGTCTTCTCCTGTTACATTTGGAGAGAACACAGCTGTGAAGAACTGTTAAGTACACGCAAACAAGCCGTCTGCTTCAGACAAGCCTGCCGGGCACCCGGCCCCACATCCCACTTGTACAGCTCTGACACATGATCACAGCCAGACAATACATGTGGGAGCTGAGCGCGCTCCACTAAAAAGTGAGAAATATTTTCAACTAGAACAAAAAAACAATCCACCCTCAATACCACTGGGACCCCTCTTGGTATTAATTCATCTTGTTTCTCTTTGTGTTGTGCTGGTTTGTGTGCTGCCGGGGAGAGGGAAGACTGAAAGGAGAGAAAGAGGTTTTGGTGGTTTAGAGACGAGGAAATGGGTAAGGAAGTGGGAGAAATGTAAAGAACATCTGCTACCGTGACATTGTCACACTTTGCTTAATGTGTTTTGAATAGGCACGGCTGTCCCGACTTGTGTGGAGGGAAATCTTTCTGATCCATATGCTGATTCGGGGGATTAATGTTGAATTCTTTATTTAAGTGATCCACAGCATCACTGTGTATGTTGCTCTTTTATTAGACCGGACTAATGGTGAAACATAGAACCGTGCAACAAAATCCAAACTCCTTAAGCTTGATATAAATTGCTTCATTACAATCACAAACAATAATGTATTTTATAGGGATTCTATTTTATTGATCAGAGTTGTGTATCACTGTGCAGTTGAAGGAAAACGAGACTCAAACGTTTTTTCTTTTTACATAGAACCCCAAAATGTGGCTTGCATTTTGGTTTAAGAAGTAAATCAGTTTGAAAACAGTCTGCCTGTGTGTGTCAACTTAAATCAGCTGTTCTGTGAAGTCAGAGCTCTGCTAAAGTACCTGGATGGACAAACAGCATCCTGGAGATCTACAAATGCACCAGGCAGGTGAGAGGTAAAGTTTTGGAAAGGTTTAAAGTGGGCTTTGACTTGTGATATCATTTTCCACGCTTAGAATATCTTATATAAAAACATCCAATAGATCTTCTGGAAATTCCAAGTTAAAGTTCATGTAGGTTTCTGTTTTATCACATGCTGTCCAGATGAGCTATTGCTACGTTACTATACTCTACCAAAGTTTGGGTCCAATAAGCTGCGTCTCTATTGGATACATGTGACTGTCATTCCTACTGTGACCAAACAAGGGGCCACATTAGTCAATCTGATCCTCTCTGAGGAATGTGAAGTGATGTGATCTTGATAACTGTGGCAAACCACTAATAAGCTGACAAAGTTTCTTAAACTTTTGCACACTTCAGCCAGCAGATACTGTAAAGTGGTTTGGGTCAGTGGCCTATTGTACGACTGCAAACATGTGGAGCTGTGCTCGGCTGAGTCATGCTTGTGATTCAAAGGATAATAGAGGTGGTTTGCTGACAGATGGATGTTGTGGTGAAATCCAAATCCCTAGGACAAACCCTGTGCTCTGTCAGATTCTTTGGTAATAATCTCTAAGTGTTTGTGAGAGAAACTCAAAACAGTTTGGATAATGGGATTGTGGCTTCTGTGCCTGGGCATTATAAGTACTGCCTGGGCCGTGTTCAGCAGTGACACAGCTGGTTTTGTTTTGGGCCATTCTTTCAGTCATTCTGTGGTGTGAAATTTTAAGGATTTCTGTCACATAAGCTGCCACTGTTAACAACACAGCTACAGTTACAAATGAATAACGAAACAGTTGTGCAAACGGGTGGATGTAGCAGAAGGGAGGTGCAGTGATCTTTAAAAGTGCAAGTTCTGCATACTGACAAAAAGTGGTCATGTGATGAATAGGTTGAAATCAGGAGTCGTCATGTTGATTATTGGGAAAATAATATTTCTTATCGCACACAAAAAATAAAATTACAAAAATAAATGTTGAGCTCTCATAAGAAGCTTTATTCAGTCAAAAAAATAACTTCAGACAATTCAGCTGACTGTACAAATTAAACATTAGTGACTTCAAGAAAATTATACTGTGTACATACTGGCTGATTAGACCATTTACCCAAACAAGGGGCAACTAAACACAATATAAACACAAATGTCAAAAGAAATTAGACAGTTCAGTTTGTCAATGAATTAATCCTAAATATGAAAACTCAAAAATATGAAAAAAAAAAAAAAAAAAAATCTACCCACTTTCCTCTCTTAGGCAACAACAGGTGATGCAATCCAACTAATCCTCCCTGCATTTAGTTACTGACAGCCTTGGTCACCATATTTTGTCTGGCCAACCTCATGGAGACCTAAAGATGCTGGAGAACTGTCAGCTCTGGACAAAGTGAAATGTGCTTGCTTACAAATAAAAACAATGCATTCAAAACTCAAAATAGGCTTATATAAGACACTTGTGGTGTCTTCTGGACCTGGATTTTTGCAGGTCTATAAATAAAGCAACGTTAACTGCACACACCACGGTAGAGCTACCGGCCTCTCTAATAGATGAGGGCATGGACAGTATGGACAAGCCACTGTCAACAGCTCCATGTCCAGGTCGCAGGATACACTATTGTTGAGTATCTCCATTTATCACAAGACCTGGGTTAAAGAGCAACCCCACTTCCTGTATCCCAGCACTTCATCCTCAGCTGAGCTGTTCTGCAGGACCATCACAAACAAAGGCAACCTTTGCACCGAATAGACTGGGTCTGCAAAAAGAAAATAAACACACAGATGAATAACTTGTAACGGTGAGAAGGTTTGGGGTGCGTGGGAGGTGGGTGGGAGGTGGGGGGGCAAATACTGCAGGAAATATATTTATATCAATAGGCCTTGCTGTTATTTTCCACTCTGCTGAGTGCTAACAGTAGCTACGTGCGGCTGTAGCTGCCGCCTGAGGGAAGAGGGTGTTGAAGGAAATCCAGGTGAAGCATCACCCCGGCTCTCATGGCGTCACACTGCTCGTTGCCTGCTGATGTGACACAAAGTACAGCCCACTTGGGACTACTTGTGTAGCTACACAGACAACTGAGAAGTTTTTGTTGTTGTTTTTTCTTTTAGTTTTTCCATGGAAACCAAAAAAGGTGGCTTTAAAGACTTGGCACACAAATTATAACATTTTATGCAATTGTATTTTATGTGGAGGGACAAATCTTCCCACCAGAAAGCCACATTTCATATGAGGAGAACAACTGCTGCTAAGCTATAAATAAGCATTTCATCACAGTCTCACATATGTAAAGTCTCACACAAACAGTACATGTTATTCCAGTTTCTGAGGGACCTTTTGGGCATTTTGACCACAGCGAGGTGTTCAAATCTTATTTTAACTGAGCACTCCAAATCTGACTAACAATTTCATTAAATTCCTTTATCAGGCAACTTTGAAATAATCTGTTCCACTTTTAATTTCTTCGGTATCAGAGAAACACAGCAGAGGGCAATAATTTAATCTGTAGCACTTTACAAATTGATGTTCTTGTTAGTTCCTCATTGCATGTGGCATTAGACAATGTAGCCCCTTTAAAAAAATAAAGTAAGTAATTATCTATAGGAAGCTGTTTCCCTGGCTTAATTCAGAGCTTAGTACTTTAAAGCAGAATGCTAGGAAATTGGAGAATAAATGGAACTCTACCCCTAGAGGAGTCCTACTCAACCTGGAAAAATAGTAAATAAAAAGGCCCTTCACCAAACTAGAACAGCAAATGTTTCATCATTAATAGAGGAGAACACAAATAATCCTAGGAAGATTTTTAGTACAGTTGCCAAACCTTGCACAGAGTTACACAGTAGCTCCGTTGAGCCATCCATTCCCCTACCTCTCAGCAGTAATGACTTTATGGGATCCTAAATAAATAAAATTGTTGGCATTCTCCTGAACATTATTACTTCATCCTCAGCAAGTCAAGCAGCACTGTATGTAACTGTAGAACCCTGATCTGTGTTTCGACTGTTTTGATTCAATTGAGCTATCTGAGCTATCAAACAGATTAGCTTAATCTGAAACTTCCACATACATGTTTGACCAAGTCAAAATAAAATTATTTAAAAAAGGGTTCCCTTTGTGTACTGACCCAATTTTAGATGTGATTAATATACGCTTAGTAAATGGACATGTGCCACGGACCTTTAAGGTAGTTTTAATTAAACCTTTACTTAAGAAAATGTATCTTTATCAATAAGACTTAATAAATTACATGCATGTATCTAATCTTCCTTATCTAATCCTTGTGAAAATAGTTGCTAATCGAGTGTGTGAGCATCTAAACACTAATGACCTTGTTGAAGAGTTTTAGTCAGATTTAAGAGCTCATCATGGAAATGAAACACCATTGGTAAAAGTTACAAATTATATTTTCATGGCCTCAGATAATAGACTTGTGTCTGTTCTGGTCTTATTAGATGTTACTGCAATGGAAACACTTGGAATGTAACTTCTGACAAAAATGACAAAGGAGACGACAGGAAGTAGGAGAATGATGGTTTGGTGTTGTTTTTATTGAACAATGTGCAACTGGCTCCAACCACAGTTGGCTGAATTATGAATACATTTCTTGAAGTTGCTCACATCCACCGTTGCCGTGTTTTTTAATGACTTATCATGTGAATCACTTTATTCACTTGCAATTTTAATTTAATTCAATTTTATTGGGATGTCAGATGACATGTTGCAAATTGGTGATACTTAAATACACTGAAATGAATTGAATAAAATCTTTCTTCAGTAGAGATTCTGGAGCTAGAACCTAAAACATGCCTCAATGGAAAGTTATAGAAGTCATTCTGTAAATTGATTATTGGACTGGACGCATGTGAGGCTGATTCATTTATGAGCATTAATAGAACATAGCTTAATAAAACAACAACTCCTTATATGTTCATAGTTCTCAAAATATTTTTTGCATCCCAAATATAAGTTTGATTTCCTTTCACATCTCATTAGCCGTCTTGCTTTCCCCGCTCACACAGCTCCAAATGATTTTTACTTCCTTCCGTTCTCTGTTTCCGTATCCATGCGTGATGATGTGTTTAGATGAGGCTGGTGTGGTGACATACTTCTATTTAGTATCATTATGGTTTTGATTTCATGTGACAACATTTTTTTCCCTTCTCCCTTTAGTCACTTGAAAGAAAACAACAGTGCCCTCTCACTTGTTCTCCAGATATTAATTTGCCGTAATTTAATTTGGAAAACATCTCCAGCAAGTTTTCCTGGCACAACCTTTGAAGTGACAATATGAAATAATAAACCATATTAAATATAAATCATAGAGACGATGTCAGCGTAGCTGTGATTCTGATTTGATTTTAGGGGGAGAACACATGTGATTGCTCTCTATTCCATTTCTCCCCCACCCTCTATCCCACTATTTCACCTTTAATTGAATGCGCTTCTGTTGTTGTTGCCAGCCGCCCCTCCACCCCACCTACTTCCTCAAGCACGTAATGCATGCAGTAAATAATTCAAATGAAATTAATTTTACAGCACCTTGTTTCCACTAAGCATGCCAACATCTGTTGTCAAGTCACAAGTTTACATTGTTGGTCATTACTTTCCACAATGAGCAAAATGTTTTATTAAAGCCCCGTGGGAGTTCCTCTTGGATCAGGCAGAGACGACAGGGCTACTGACTGAACCCTCTCTGAACTCCGACAATCAAAAATTGGTAGAAGCTCTTTTGGGCCTTGATTACTGTCTCAGCTCCCCAAACAGCCTGGGACTTAATGTGATTAAGGTACAGGACGACCTCAGTCCTTCAGGAAAATCGCTGATCACAATGAAACAGCTATGCTGACTTTTGAAGTGACGTAGTGCTTTTGTTCAGCTCAACTGAGTAAATATCACCTTGCTGTTTTAGAAAGGTCTGTTACATTGTGATAGTACACCATGGCTTCTAAGTCTGTTACTTTTAATTACCGCAAAGGCCAACGAAACAAAATGATGTGACAATGAAGACATTGAGGTGTTAACAGGTTTTGTGCTATGCAGATGTAGACGCATATCTTGTCCCAAAACGTTTTGGGCCTTCTTGCTTACCACCATTTTACAGGGACATGTTCAGTTACCATATCAAGTCTTAAAGTATTTCCTCCATGTCTTTAAAAAAAATACTTGTTTTGCCAGGGTGAACCTTTAGGGAAGTAAACACACCCGACAAACACAATTATTTTGATTTTATATTTCTAATGGCAAGTCGAGTTCAACAAAAGACACGAAGACAGATATTACAGAAATTTTTAGAAACAAATGCTACTTCAAGGCAGTGTCACTGAAAGCTCTGGGCATCCTAAACTGCTGGCAATAATATTTTTTTATAAGATTTGCTGACAGTTCACACTCAAAATAAACTGGAGTTTTATTCCTGCACTTGTTGTTTTAAGCATCTCTAAGTTTTGATGGTACAGCCTAATTTGCAATAAATATTTTAAAAATTCCCACCTTAACTTGATCATCATCTTTTATTTCCTTTGATTTGACTCAATTATTGATCATTCCTATTCAGAAATTAACAAAACAAATGTGTTCAATTTCATTAAAATGATGTAGGAGCAACCAAACTGAGGTAAAAGTTTTCCAGAGACAGATTTAATATGAAGTAATTGTTACAAAAATACACCGTCTGCTTTCAGTGAGCTGCCTCAAACTGGTGCCTCTTGAGATGGTCTCCAGCCTTTCAAAGTAGGTGATTTGTTGGGATGTTCAAATTGCTAAAGACTAGTCCTATGAAGCTGCTGGTTGATCTGAGCAGGCCACGTTGCAAACACATACAGGGAGAACCGCTGATCAATGCAACACCTGATGTAATGTTCTTATGCTGAAGAAAGTCCCAGAAAGTGGTACTCTGACACCTAGAACATCAGAAACTCTAGAGCTGTCTGAATATGGGTTGGGACTGAATTGGGAGTCTGGACTTTGAGAATTAAAATCCTAGAATTGACAGAGGGTCCATCTTTATTTTTACTATGACTTTGGCCATGAAATCAGACTTTTTTCTATTATCAAAATTACCAATAAATCAGTTCAAGTACTGAGCAAAATAAGAAAACATAATTTTATTCCCAGTTGAGAAAATAACAGTCAAAGATCTGTGTCTTTGCTTGGCACAGAATCTGTTTGTCCATGTTTTTCATGCATTTGTGTTGTACTGGTTATCATGTTTAATATTTAACATCTGGCATGATTGCATTTCTGATATTTTCCAGAGAAAATCATATGCATTCACATGCATATGTTCACATTCCAGTGTGAACAGGGTTAAACCACACATCCCTTTTATTTGTGGTAGACACAGTTCAGGAAGTAGGCTGTTTGTTTGGACTGGTCTACATTTAAACAGCTTGCACTCACAGCCCTTCAAAGAACGGCACATTGTGTATTCATCAATTTTGGTACTCATGGGGAGAGAAAAAATAAGCAGACAGCTATACATAAATCATTAAGGCACAGTGAAAAGCAAATAGAAACTATACAGAGATGCGTACACAGGCAGTCATCAGCTGTGGGATGAGTTGCAAATGTGGTCTGAAAACCTCAAAACTGACGCTTCAGTCGTGGCTGGATGAGTACGGCTGGGAAAAAAAGAGGATTTAAACGCTAAATTCTCTGAAGGCAGTGGCTTTAACGGAGCAGAAGACCGAGGAGAGACAGGTTGTGGGTGTTTTTGGAAGCAACTTTACACTGAAGACTTGGCTGAAAAATGTGAAGGGACCAAAGACACACCCCTGAGGAGCTCTGAAGTGATTCTGACCTCCAAGGGGCCTTGGCAGTCCTGCTGTTTCTGTGCTCTTTCAGCCCCCAAGCAGGTGACAGTGAATTGTCCACGCTCTGGGCTTTTGCCAGTAACAGATGTGCTTAGTCAAATGACTAATTGAAAACCTAAAACAAAATCAGCAGCTTGGCTATTTGGCCTGCATAATAACAGGCCTGTGCTGATAAAGAGAGCAGCAGAAAACACACACACCCCTCTCATCAGCAGCGCCATTAACAATCATGAGCAAAGATGAAAACAGCGTTTGGTTTATTCGGCAAATGAAAGCACATAACTAGATGAAGTCCCTAGAGTCCATTTCCAATTTTAATAATACATCAAGCCTAGCTGCAGCAAATGCTGCTACGTCGAAAGCCAAAGCACACCAAACTACTTACAGCTCAAGCATCGGAAGACAACTCCCAGAGCTAAGAATTTAGCAAATGCATAAAGGTACACAACATGATAGCTATTAGCTAAATTAAAAGAGCCATTACTAGAGTTGTGTGTGCAATCACTTGCCAGTTAAAGACTACAACCCGAATTTTTCCATTTCAGAAAGAAAATCTGCATGTTTGTTTCTTCCCTACCTCATCTCTTTTCTAATCTTCATCATAAATAGCATGCAGCCTGAGCTCGCCCTAAATTATGTGCATGAATAATGAAATAACGTCTAATTAAAAACTGTTGTTAAATATGCAAAAATTTAATGATAATGAGATTGCGCAATGCCTTTGAGTAAAGCACGATATAAATTACTTAGAAATGCAACTTGGCTTGACCCAGACATTGCCTTCAGAAGGCTACTTCAAATATTTGGTCAGTGGCGGCAGTGGAGTGTGTCGACAGATGCAGCAACTCTGTCTGCCTCCTATTGTTTGCCTACATATGCATACATATGTCGGTGCAGGATGCGCAATCCGTATATGTGTGTGTTTGTTTACATTAACATATGTGATGGGTATTATAGGGAAGTTAAATATGTATGCAAATGCATCGATTGCCTGGATCAGTGATTCTGCCAAGGGAATGCCAGAAATGCCAGTGAAAGCAGCTTCTTAAAAAAAATAGAAAGAGCACAATAAGTAATCTTAAGAATTATTACATTGGTGGTCACGATGAAAGGTTGCAAAAATAAG
This sequence comes from Poecilia latipinna, assembly GCF_001443285.1. NCBI lineage: Eukaryota > Metazoa > Chordata > Actinopteri > Cyprinodontiformes > Poeciliidae > Poecilia > Poecilia latipinna. Next base: position 518,660 of record NW_015112839.1, read on the forward strand.
AACAAGAACGTAATTGCTTTAATCGACACAAAGGAAACAATCAGAGACTCTGGACAGTGGACTTTAGACATTGCAAACTGGACCACTACTACTTATTATAGTAAAACAATGTCAAGCCACTTTGTAGGGTATTCTGAAATATTGATTTGCAAATATTTGCAAGGGGTTATACATGTGTAATTTATTCAATATGACAGCCAAGAAAATAGATCATCAAACCACTCAAAAAAAAACAAATCTTTTTTTTTTTTTCTGTCTTATTGTGTTTGCTTTACATCATCAGTCACAGCATCTCAGTTGTCCCCCAAATAAGTTGTCTTCACAGCTATGTGGAATAATCCCTTTATGTTGCTTAAGCCAGTCAAATAAAAATAGAATTCCTCAACACATATTTACATCAAGTTTTCTAGAGGTGTGTCAGAAAGCAAGCAAATGACAGTTGGCAGATTCCAACAGACGAGAGTGGATCTATGAAGAAGAAATTAGCTTGCAAAAAGAGAAAGTTTTAAGTTGGATCAATGTTGTTTTGGTAATGCAGTCGAGTCCAATCTGTCGTTTCCTTAGATGAAAGTTTAATTTGCCTTTCAAGGAAAACATAAGCAAATAAATATCATCTGACGTACTTGTAGACAAGTGTGGGCCTTATAGACTCTGATTTACACAAGTGATTAACACACACCTCTTTCAGCTACCTTTACCTCATTCTTTTTTCTGTACTTTCTTAACTATTGCTGATTCGCATGGCAAATGGTCCTTATCTCAAGTGGTCAATGAGTAAAAGGCAGGTTAGACAGGTACACAGTCCAACACTGGACACACATACACTTAGTCATACTAGAGGGGAGAAGCTAGAATCCTAAATTAACTTTATATGCATGTTTTAGTGTGTGGAAGGAAGCTCGGGTTACCCTGAAAGAGCCTCTGTATAAACGAGGGGAACATACAAACTTCACAAATAAAAGGCCTTGGACAAGATTCAAACCCTGGACCTTGTTACTGCAAGGCAAGATTGCAAACAGCAGCTCCACTGTGCAGCCTTTCATCGTCAAAAGTTTATTATATTAAGATGCATCACTGAATCATGTTTATGGAGATGAGAGTTGCAAGTCAATTGGCGGCAATAATATTCCTTAGCTTTATAAATTTCCTTGACACATGCAGAATAGAGCTGTGTTTAATATTCAGCTAAATAAGACTTCACTCTGATTGAAAGGTTTTCACTGCACATTGTCAAACATGATTGCCCCATTCCGGGCCGGCCAGCACCGGGAACGATGTGCATATTTCACTTCCAGTCAATAGGCCTCTGCCGTGTTTATTAAAATTTTAACAGGACTCTGGGCTTCACAGATTCATCAGCTATTCAAAGCTACTGAACAAATCAGCTGTCAGCCCTCCTTGCATGTTTCTGCCACCCTCCGTGTCCCTGACCTTCCTGGCATGCGGAGGAAACCGCTGCTTCAGATGACTCTCCTCCAAGTCTTTATGGCCAAATATATAGCAGCATGTGAGTTTAACCGTCAGACATTATGATAAGGATTGCTTTTATGCTTAAACCATAAACAAATACTTCATTAAGAGGATGGGAATAAATCAAGTGACATTATGAGCGAAGCCAGCACACAATATATTGTGTAAGCCTGTACTAGTTTAGGAAGAAATGCCAGTAATATTAATTCTGTGAGGAGGAACCTGGTTCACAGGATGTGCAATTATGTGGTTCTAAATATAATAAAATCAGCATGGAAACTGGGAACAGTCAACATTGCTGCTTGAATTACAAAAATAAAATTTATCCCTCTGTGTCCTACAGGACACGTACTGCATCATCACTTTAAAAATTTCAATTTTTACTGTCTTTTGGACTGTTTCTCACAATTACTATTTTCATTTTCATTTCATTTTCATTCCACATCAAAAACATAAAAAAAAAAAACATAAAAAAAAAGAAAAGCTTTAACAACAAAACCATTGAGCTCAAAACAAGCAAAACACCACCAGAAGGTGCTAAAGAGTGATGACGTTATGTTTGGAATGCCGAACTTGGGAATCGATGCATGACACAGTGGCAACTCAAAATGAACAAACTGAGCTATGGACCTCATAACAACATTATTATGTGTGACACTTAATTATATATGCATCTAGGTTTGGATGATGCAAAACTTTCTGTTCTAAAAGCTTACACTTTGGATGAAAATTTCCTTACGTCCACAAAGGAGTCCAATAAATACCAGGCAACTTAACCTAAAACCTAACGGCTTCATATTAAATAGTTTGAATTAATCCAGTCCTTTATGGCAGTGATAAGTGTGTAAAAAGACTCAGCACATTATATTGGAAAATAATTTTACTAAACCACCAGATGGAAACAACGTCCATTAAATCTAAAGGATTGCTAAACATCTCTAAAATGTACCTTCTACAAAGTGTATTATTAATATCATCAAAGATGACAGTATATTTCAAGAAAAGAAAAAAAAGAACTGCAGTTATTCATCATGAATTGTATTTCCAACCACCAGATGTGTAATGAAGTAGCTCAAACCAAGTGTTGGTCGTCATCTTGATTAGTGGTGATCACAGAAAGAGAAGCTCTTTCCCATTTTTTTTTTATTTTTTTTTTTAAATGGTTCTCAGTATTCTAAAAAAAAAAAAAAGGTGAAATAAGTAAAATAATCTCTTTCTTTGTCTGAAAATCTTTATGTTCAGAAATAACTCAGTCGCTTTAATGGTCCGGCTGCTAATTACCTCATCGATTAATAGTAGCTGTATTTGTGTTTTCTCTTCTCTCAGCTGTGGCTCATTTCTTACTTTGAGGTTGAGCTTCAATTAGTTTTATCAAATTTGGTTTCCATAGCTCTTCATATACAATAGGTGCATATGCAATATCCAGCTTCCATGTTTTTATCAGAGGACAGCCGTTTTTAGTTATCTTTTATTGTCCTCTCATGGTTGTTCTGGTGTCTTGGTTTCCCTTATCAAACGAGATAAACACGCCACTGATGTGTGATAACTTGACACAACAATGTAGTGACGTCAAACAGGCAGATACAGAGTCAACTCTGAGTCTAGAGGCCCCTTTGATGCCAGAAATGCAAGGCTACGTGGAAAACAAAGGCCTCTCTGTAAAGTAGAATGAAATGCTTGCATGTGTATTCATATATGCTCGGTGCAGAGGTAGACTTTGTGAGGTGAAGACAAAGCGGAAAAAAAGGGGGTATCATCGTGTGACTGAGAGAAAGCGAGTGAAATTGGATGTGTGTGCGCACGCACAAAACTCATTTTACTCCAGTCTCAACTTACATCTTTCATTCTGCGGATGAAGTGAGGGAGAAAGTGGCAGTTCTTTTGCAAATAAAATCGGGTTCATGCAAAGCCAGTATTAATTTGGCTTTTCCGTTGGAATGAAATGTTTTTGTTTTGGGAGGAAATTGCCCTGAGCAGTAATGAATTTCCCCCCTCAGTGCTATGTGGCACCACAATTTAGCAGAGCGATAGATCACATAGGCGGACAATTTGAGCATGCATATATTCTAATAGAAAGCTGATAAATATTAAATATGCACCATTTAAAAGAGGCTTTTTTCCCCAGCTTTTAGTGCAGAGAGAGCACTTTTTGTTATAATGGCTGCTGGCAAAAGAAGACAGCCAGAGGAATAAAAAAACACAACTAGTATTATTGAGGCCAATATTTTTTCACACTGATTTATCCAAATGAGCCTGTTAGCAAATAACATATCAGAGAGGCACTGATCATTTAGCTTTGCAAGGCTCACAACTCTCTGGCATATGACAATACCCGCTGCTGCGTTTCAAAGCATCGATCACCCATCATCACAAACCCGTGGTGATTTTGCCGTCTTTCTTTGGTGATGAAATGTTTACACGGCCATTGTCTTGTCGTCGTTGTGATCAGCTACAGACAAAATGTGCTGCTGTTTCTCTGCTGAAACAGATCTCACTTGTCTGAGTGAGGGAAAAAAAATAATTCAAAACGTGTCAGGCTCTTCTTTTTTTTTTTTTTTTGCAGCTGTTTTTGTTGTTGGAAATTAGTTTTGGGCCCAAAGATGTATTGTAATGTTTTCCCATATTTACTTTCATGTGATCTTCATAGATAAAGGCATTTACAAATCAACTTTCTGGGCAAACAGCCTGAGTGACAGAAAAGTATTCAAAGCGGATGCAGTTGTTTTATTTGTGATTGTTCTTTTGTCATTTGGATTAATTTCACAGATGTATTGGAAGCACTTGCACATGAACTTGTGCTGAAACCCTGATTTACAGAGGAATGAACTTGAATTTATCATGTAATTCATTTTTACAATCCAATTAGAGTACCATGGAAAAGCATTAATACCCACACATGTTATAGGAATTCTAAGTGACAGACCAACACGAAACAGCACATATGGGGTGTGTATCTTGCAGTTTTACATATCTAAAGACTGGCATTATTGGTAATGTAAAATAGCTCAGACTCAGTCAGATTGAATGGAGAAAATCTGTGCACATTTGGACTTTGAGCAAGCCTTTCTAACATATGGAAATACTCATTTGAGTTGTTCTAAAATGTATGCCGTTTCACTCCACCCCATCCACCCTCCAGTTGTCCAACCAACCAGAGGTTTACTACCCACCTGTGGTTGGTGACAGACTCCTGGAATAACTGTGCTTGGTCATTTTTATAAAGCTTTCAAAATAAATTAAACCAGAATAAATCTGTCAGAGATTAATAACGTTTTCATATCATTATAGGCGACTTCAGGAAAAGTTGGTTGACCTGACTTACCATCTAAATTAATCAAGGGAAAATTTGACTTGATCACTTAAATATTTGATAACTGTATACTATAATTGTATCATCTTTTCTCTGTTTATAATCTCTATACTTTTGATTTCTGCTTCTCCGTTTTCAACAACGTAGCCCTTCTGCACACAAATCCCACTATCTCTGTTCGTCTAAATGGTCATGATTACCAAAAGCTAAGAGTTAAATGGCATTTCAGTCGTCTGGGCCATGAATGGAGGTCTGAGAGCTTCCGCAAGCGTCATTTAGGTTGGTTAAATTACCATGACAAGGAGATGAGCAAATGGACATTTCATTGGCTTATCTGAGAGGAGGTTGCACTTTAAAAGAGCTTTAATGAAACCAATTATTAAGGGGATCTTCTCGTCGTCTGCTCCAACTGCCACTTGATTGTTCTTGTTATAAACGTCCTTTTTTCCCTTGAAAGCGTTGGTTGCCATACCCACAGCTAGCCCATCTCTCTCCCTTGTATGGTGATGAGAAGGTCAATAGACTACTCTTCACAGTTCCTAGACCTTTTCCATATTTCTTAATTAGGCCAGTCGGGATGTAACAACGAAGCTGGTAGTCTGGTACCTTATTCTGCTTCTGTTCATTCAAACAGACACACATGAATGTGTGAACACAAACTCACCCCACAGTAAGCTGAGCTAGTTCAGTCTGAGTGGATACCTGATGTTTCTCACAGATGAAGACAGACTGTGGAATGCATAGGTGATGTCTAGCTGCTTTTTACATATACGTTACACTTGACCAAAGCTGTCAGTTTGCATTCCTTCAGTTGGCAATCCACAAACTTGACATGTGACATAGTTATACTTCCTAGGTGCCAGAAAACACATCCTCAGCTTTGGGAGGAGGACGGAAGGCACTTTTCTGTAGTGTCAGACGAAGCAAGGATGGAAAGAAACAAGCAGCAGTGGTTATCAGGGTATAAAAAGGCCATTAGAGCCGCTGACATTTTGTTCATGCTTGAAATCCTCAAGTTGTTCTACTGAGAACCAGTCGATTCAAGTACTAATTAGATATCAGAGGAGTGTCATTGCTCCACCAGTAAGTGAGCATGTGTGTAAGGTCTTTGCCAATGTGGGTAATGTTCCTCCACAGCCTGCTTATTTCAAGATTTTTTTTCCTAACCACTGCTGCACTATAAGTCATAAACCTAACAAGCAGGACACTGGGAGAAAACAAAGTTTAGGAATAAATATATCACCAGACAGACTCTATGAATAATCTCAGTTTCCACGTCGCTGAACCACTTTCCTTCTTGCATAATTCCACGTTTTTCCTCCCCTTTCCAAGCTATTGTGTTCTGAGAAGCAGTTTGAAGAAAAAATTGTTTTCGCTCAGGACACCGTCTCCAGTCATTTGTTCAAGACGCATGAAGTGGTTAGCGTAAGACAATGCTCTGCATTTCTGACAATGCGCTGTAATTTCAGCTGTCTCAGAAATTAAGCTTAAATGATGGCTGAGTGTTGGTGTGGCTGAAGGTGAAAATTCTTGCTGTTATATTTTCTTTTCCATTTGTTGACCAGTTTCCCCTCACCTAATCATTTTTACAGTGTCCCTCCATTGAAAACTCATAAATAAAATTTAAAAAGTTATAACAATGTAGCACTTATTTCAGAATATTTCAGCAGTTGGATAGCAGTGCAATGACACATTTATCTTCGTAAGAGAGGCAGAAAAACACATTAAGTTGAAATAAAAGCTTAAAATGTTGTTTTTCAAACTGAAATCTTTTTGTACCGACGCTTGTGGCTGTTTGCCTTCCTGCACAATTCAGTTCAGCTCTCATCTCTCTTCAGTGCTTCTTCTAGGAATTCTCCCATTAAGCTTGATTTCTCCAGTTGAATTTTAAACGGGCCAATCAGCGAATAGAAGGAGGAGTTGTGAATGAATGAACCCTAATATTGAGCAGTTAATGTTGGAGCAAGAGGAATGCATAAGACTCAAAACAGGCTTGTTTATAGTGCACGAATTTTCACGTAAGCTTCATCAAACAAGGGACTAGCGTTTCATCAGGCTAGCATTCACACAGTTTTTGTTGTCACACAGGATACCATGAGACACTTACAGAAAAAAGTTGGCCAAAAATTATACCAAATGAATGTGATATCTTCACTACTATGACAACTTGAAGACTTTTGATTATGCATAAATGTACCAGTTAATGAACAATAAACCAGTTAATATTGTTCTAGCAATATCTATGTCTATACATTAAGTCCCCCCTTTCATAGCATGAAAATATACAATATTTGCAGTAATAATGTGATACTTCACTGTACAAAAAATTAAAAAAAAAGTATATAATGAAGTTTTAATGCTATAACTCAGTTTTTCGTTTGCTCTTCAATTCCACAGTGTCAGGCCTTTGTGTCTTTTGTTTAATTTATGTACCTGCTATTTTAGGCCTTTCAGAACAGCTGGAATTCTGGGATATCTCATTCCATGTCTCACAATGTGACGTTCATTAAAGCTGTGTAAAAGCTGCCTCTGCCTCTGCCTCCACCTCATTGGCTTCAAGTGTAATAACTGACAATCAAGTGATTTCGAGCCATTTCGCATTGCATGCAGGTACGTTAAACTGGCTTTCCTTCAGCTCAACATAAAGAGCATGTTTGGCAATATGGCATGGTAATATGATTCATCTTTGATGGCTTTCAGAAAACGCCATAAAATAAATTCAGGTAATGACTCAGATGTCATTAAGAGAGTGAGCTGATGGTGCAGTTAAATGGATGAATGCATGCTTGTATTATTTGCACTATGTGTTAGATCTATGATAGCAATTATGCCTTTATTTCCACTGTGCTGCACCAAGTGTGGTTCTCAGCTTCCGTCAAGTCATTAAGTCGGAGTCGAGACAAGGAAGTAACTGATTTCTGTGTGTGCAGTTGCCACTTTCCCTCCAAGTTTACTTTTTGTATTAAATAGGCTGTTGGTTTTGCTCATTTTATGTAGTGCCTAGAAAAATTGTTTCTGTTCCTAATCATTTTCACTTTTTGTGATGTGAAAACATTAAATATCGTTATTATAATCAAATTTACCATGATTCGAACAGTGGTGTGAAATCATGAAGTAGAAGGAAAGTGATGCATAGTTTTGAAAATGTTCTACAAATCGCTAAATAAAGATCATTTTTCAGATTTACATCATTTGAAAAGTGGCATGCATATGTACTTCAGGAGTTCATTTCTGGTCTCTTCTGACTCTGTGTCTTTTCATCTGTGTCCCTTATTTGACAAGCTAGTCCACTTGAACTGAGGATCTCTGCAGCTCATTTAGAAAAGCCATGGGCATCCAGCTGCTTCTTTGATTAATGCTTCCCTTGGGTAGATACGTAGCTGTGTTAGTAGGTTTGAAGTTTTTACTAAACTCTTTTCATTTTTAAGATGGGCTGAATTGGACTGAGTCAGATGTTCAAATCGCAGGATATTGTTTTGACCCAACCCTGCTCTCTTGTTTTTTTGTGCTCCTTGGTCTTCGTAATGTTTTGTTTACTAATATTCACTACCAAACTCCAAGGTCAGAACACAATATTTACACTTAGATTAAATTTACATTCTTTTTGTTAGGTAACTACAACAGCAGATGGTTTCACTAGATTTTATTTAGTTTAGTAAAAGGAGTTGAATGTATATGCACAAAACACTTTTCAGAATATTTAAATTTTTGTATTATTTAATTGAAAATCATATGCATTTTCCCTGCCAGACGTAAAATTATTACTTTCAATAATAAAAAAAATAGAAATATATATTTAAATATTTTGTTTATATCTGATTAATCAAACTGCACTGTATAATTTTATTTGTTTGCTCTAGTTCAGACTTTCCTTCCGTTCCATATATTTAAGGTTATGGTAAGCAGTAAGCTGTAGATAAAACAAGCATAAGGATTTATCCTCAGAGACTGTACAATAATTCAATACCGCTCTTTAATGCTGTAATTTACAGTTCGATGTGAGCTAATGTCAATATTTAAGGTGACTGCAATATGAATACACGCCAAATTGTGAAGTAGTAAACGTGCATGTATGTATGTCCATATCATATACGTGTACATCCATGAATGTGTGTTGCGCTTGCATGCTTGTGTATGCACATCTCTTTCTTTGCATGCCTCTCTCTATGTGTGCTCTGTATTGTGTTCATCCAGTTCCTTGGAGGACGTGACCTGTGTGGGTAAGGACAGTGTTAACGGAGGCAAATTGGGAGGAGGCCAGCATTCTCATTAGCGGGGCAGATGTGAGGTCGCTCTGACCAGATTGCTAGCCACTTCCTTAAAAAAACATCTCACCAATGGCCTGGCGTGAGATTTACGGAGGGGGAGCTGGGGCATGGAAATGTCCTGTGTTCCTGACATATTGTGAGTAGCCACCAGACAAGGGGAAGCCATCAGTGTCAACCCACCTCAGAGGCCAATGAACACTGCCGCCCCACTCCCCTCATCCCTCCCCTTCTCCGCAACAACATCCTTGAACAAGAACGATTCAAAAATAACACAAGCGGAAAACGGCAACGAGGTGCTACTTTATCCCTCCTGGACCCCTCCTGGGATGATTAGCAATCCAAACCGAAAGAGAAAAAGACAGAAAGGAGACGGGGGGGGGGAGAAGAGGTGAGCAAAAGAGAGAATAAAGGACAGGCATGGAACCAATTTCACCACAAATTTCATCCCTTTAGAGATGCTTGTTTTATGAAAGACCATTAGAACAACAGATTAGATAATTACAGACCGAAGGCCAAATCGTGATCTCTAGGGTTTTTTCTCTCTCTCTCTCTGTTTTCATTTTCTCCGATGGGAATTCAAGATGGCTGCTGGTTTCATGAGCATGTGAGGTGATATTTCGATGAGGGCCCGAAATTGGCTTTTAGTGAAATGTTCTCACTTTTGAGAACAATTAATTAATCATGTCGAGCTCCATCTGCTCTTTAATATTACATTTATAAAATAGAGAATGTTTAGCCTGCATGTAGGAACTGCACGTGCCAGATTTAAGGTGATGTAGTGACCGATAATTAAACAAAACACCAATGAGTCACTCTGAAGTGGCTAAGGGCATAAAGATAAATGTCGCCTTCTCTGTGGGTTATAAGCACTCACTCAAGCAGCGGGGGGAAAAGGGAATTGCTTAGCAGTGTAACAGCGCTAATGGCTGTGCATGCGTGTTTGCGTGCGTCTGTGTGTGTTTGTAAGACACCAGCTAGAATTAGGTAGACGGGTCACACTCTCAAGCATGGAGCAAGTGCACGGAAAAGAGGGGTCAAGGGCAAATAATACACTCAGCCCCTCTTTTTGAGATGACAAACACGCGCTCCTGCCAGAAGGGAACCATTAAAAATAATTTACACAAGCTTTATGTTGGCTGAGCTCTTTTTGATGCAGTGTTTCCCCTGGTAATTACGGCAATGGCGCAGCTCCAGCCATATGGCCAACCGGGCAGTGGGCCGTGAGGCTCAGGAATACCTGGGTGGTTAATTAAGAGCTGTTGCCAGGGCCATAGGAGGCCAGTCTCAGATCTTCCATTGCCCCCTTCAACAACAACACCACCAGCAGCCACTGCAAACACTTTCACTTCCTCCTAAAGCAGACCCTCCACTGTGACCCACTGTTGTCTCAACTCACACAAAAGCAGCCGCCACCAGGGACAGGGAGAGGCCACCGGTAATTATTTGAAATAACATCCCCCGAGCTGAGCTGGGAGAAAAACTGCGTACTCTGTTGTGTTTACGTCTTCAAGTGCCGGGATGTGTTCACGTTCGCATTAGGTGTGCACACAGAGAGCTGAGCTTAAAAAGGTCAGCGTTCCCACCGTCCTTCTTTAGTACGGATAATGCTTCTTTCAAATGGAGGACAGCATAGCCCGTATTTTTCATAAATACCTCATTTTGCATGCAGACGTTTGCTCTACTTCACTCGCCACCACCGGACCAATTCGAATAAACTATTCTCTGTTGCCACAGAGCGCTTGCCTTATTTTTGATTGACGTGTGCATATTTTAGTGACTCTAAACAGAAAGTGTAAATTTAAAGCTCCGGGACCAACACAAATCTAAATGACCTTTGATTGTAAACGTATCATAATAATTAATACATTTTTGTGGCACGTCTTTTTGCATAGTCAGAGAGAGTGCAGATTGGAAATTTATTGTAGGATAAAACCATGTTTAAACTTTGATGTTGGTTCTAATATTTGCAAATACCCAAGTCTCTAAGAATAAAAATAATCTAAAATGAGTCCTCTTCTTTTATCTATTGACCCCAATGTGTTGTCATAGTCTGTGTTGTCATAACATACAGCTTTGACCTTGGCTGAGGCCTCCAGTCTAAACATATTGATATTCATAAAAGCACTATCACTTTATCAATCTGCTAAACAGAGCTTTTATACAGTATAATGAAGCAATAATGAGGAATTTTCTCTTGTTAAAATGTCATTTATGTAATGAATAAAAGATGATGGGTTCAGCTGTCTCTGCTTTGTTCTCAATCAAGACTTTTCTCTTTTTTTTCTCTCATTCTGGCCTGTACACTAACAATGGCGTCACTGGCAGACATTGTCCCGATAATCAGTCGAAATTGCTTCATGTTTCCACTGTATAAACAATCATTAGGATGTTGTTTTGTTCATTCGTTTCGCCTCAGCCTTTCATTTGTGAACAGTGGCTGCAACAAAAACATTGACAGCTTCTAATCTAAATCTGTGATAGTTCAAAATGTCCTGATTGTGACAGCATAGCAAGGCAAATACATTTGCGACTGTGTCTTTGCGTGCGTGTGTTTATCCCCCGGTGTATTTATATATATGTGTGTGTGTGAGCGAGAGTAACCCCCTGCTGACTCGCCTTCCTCATCTCCATATTCCTTTATGGGAAATGTAAATGGATACATGATTATCTTTACACGACCCAAGCAGGAAATGGGAGCCTACCCTTCACTGTGACTAAAGAAGAGAGGAAAATGTTATGGTACACATTATAAATGATTTATGGGTGTCGAGTATGGCATCTTTTCCTTGATAACCTCTCCTGTGTGTTTTACGTGCTCACTTTTCAACTCGGATCCAGCGAGGTCCCAGCGGTGCAGAGTTCTCTCCCTGTACCATTCCGCACAATAAACAGCATTATCTGTCTGCCTGTCCGCGTTCTGTTTACAGCCGTTTACTCTCACCCGGGTATCTTATGGTAATAAATCCCAGTGAGTGAAAGAGGGGTGATATACTTGATGCTGAATAATTGGTCATTTTGGTTGCAGACTCCCCTGCTTCACATTAAACTGATAATGAAGGCCTGCTGAATATGGTGATCAGCGTGGAGTGTGTGTTGGTTGCAGGCCTTCGTGTGCATCTGTCATCTGCATGCGCGCGTCAGATCAAGTATGTGTAGTGCCGAGGTGTCTCCTGAGTCAGGGATTATTGCTGATAGATTATTTCTTCAGCCCCCTCGTTATCACTGGATCAAACAGACATGTGACCTGCACTTCATCACTCTATTCATCCTCCTCTTAAACTGAGCTCTGGAGACCTGCAGGGAGAGCTGCTGGAACTGAATATATGAGACCAGGCGGTGTAATACTGCTGCACTGGGACCATTATGCATAATTACAAACCCTCGCTAGGACTCTGTGTAGTATATTTCAGAAGAACGGTAAGTTTTGTTACTCTAGAAAATATTTTTGAATACTAGACGGAGGGGGAAAAGTGTTGAATATGTTTTTTTCATCCATTAAAGTAGCTGAAGTCAGCATCATTAATCCATGTCGGTCCGAGACTGATTTTGCCTAATTCATCGTCTTGTCATGACTTTTGGCTTTGTACTAATTTTGTATCTGTTTTTTAAATGTTATGCCGTCGATGTATTGTTTAAACGTTTAGTCGTAATTATTTGTATTTCTTAGTTTTTAATTTATGTTGATCATCTTTTTTCCTTTCCATTTGCTTCATGTTTTTATCATCACAGCTAACCCTGATGGTATTCTTTTGTCTTTTAATGCGACCTAACTTAAAACTCTGTCCAGGTTTTATTTCTCTATGTTTCCTGTTTGTGTTTTTTGATTCCCTGTTTTCCACACAGGAGCAGCATGATGTTCCACATGATTTCTGATTCCTCCCATGGTCTCCTCGGTGTGTACTTATAAGTCTTAAGTCATTCTTAATAAATTGCCACAAAATAATTCTTTCTCTCTCCTCTCTGTTGAAATTTATCCAATCTGAAAAATACGACCGGCCTATAAAAAGATTTTTCAGAACGAAGTCTTTACACAGGAAGTCTACAAATGTTGTTGCAAAACATACTGATGACATTGGTTACAGGTGTACTTCTAGACTTCTAAGTGTTTAGGAAATCTCTTTTGGGGCTTCAGTCCATAAAACATAATATGTTCCAAAAGCCTGCTCTGACCACGGGTTCCTCAAAAGAGTTCTGACAGAAAAGTCAATAAGAAGACTTTTCCAGGAGTCATTAAGCAGAGAACTTGAGAAAGACTTGTATATTCAGCAGGGAGATATAGTTTTTACATTAAAACATTGAATAATGCCAACAGCCAAAATGGCTACAACTCCCACTCAATAACGGTGACTGATGCTGAAGAGAAAGCAGGTTGAAAATGTAGTTTCCTCTTCAGCAGATGATTTGACCAAGTCAGTAAATCCTTTGGGAAAATAGTCTGATCAAATGTGATTAAAATATAGCTATTTTTGATGTTTGATTAAACTAAAAAAAGAAAACAAATACCCGTTTCTAATTTTCGCAGGAGAAATTTCACTGTACATCACCCCAACAAATATTGTTCCACGAGTGAGGACGAATGCAACCGTGATTTTCTTTTAAGATGAGACAAAGTTGCTGCAATGTCCCAGTCAATCTTGTGATGCAACTGAAAACCTACAGAAAGAAGCTCCAGAAACCTTCTGAATTTGAAGACAGTTTTTATGTTTGTGTGTTGAAGTTTTTACAAACAAAAAAGGCTTTCCTACTCAGAATGGAACCCATTTCAGCAAAAGTGTGTTCAGTACGTTTTCCTTTTGTAAATACACTGTACGTTACTTCACACAGCTTAAATTGTGTTTGCTTATCACAAATATCTATTGTTAATTTTAACTGAAGAAAAAATATTGATGTGTTCAATACTTATTTTGTCAGCTCTATGATAATGATTGCACCAACGCTGAATGTTTGAAGAGGCCTGTCCTTTTAAAATGTTATTTTCATCTGTCTCATCCAGCTCTGGCCTCTACCGTCCAGACTCATGTTCCAGCCGCTGTTATTATGTGATATTGTCGTCACCTGTCCTCATTACTAGTTGAAGGACAGGCCCTTTGATGCTCATTAGTGAGCGCCCCAGTGTCAGCAGTACAGACTAGTCAAAGTGAGGCGGTGGGAGCTGCGGCAATGGGAGCCACTGTGTCAGCCAACCTGTGTATACCGTGACAGCAGTGACACCCAGCCAGTGCCGCTTTTGTCAAGGGCCCCTAACGAGGTCATCACTGTCCCCGAGACAGAGGTCAACCTTACATTTGACCCCCGTCCCTCCCCACACTGTAATGTCAACAGCTCCTTCCGTCACCTGGCCCGCGGTGCAGTGGCGCCACTCTCCCTCTCTGGCTGCTGGCATGCCGAGCTGTCACACAAGTGGGCAGCGTGTGTGGAAATCAAGGTGGGCTGATGTCTTTTAATGAGACAGACGTAGAGCCTCGCTAATGTCCCCGCCTTCGTTAGGCAGGACCCAGCTGCAGCCTGTCAGCCCCCTTGTTATGCTCGGCCGTGGTGGGACGGCTCGGCACGGCAACCCGGCTGTCGTTCTGTCTGTCTGTCTATCAGTTGGTCAGCTTCTCTCTTCACCTCCCTTGGTGGACCTCAGTCTCCAGGGTGGGAAATGAGCTCTGCCTGCCTGATGGTGCTGCACTGCGTGTCAGGGGCTGTTCTCTCTTCTGCTGTTTTCCCTTGTTCCTGGAAGGTGGTTTGCTAATGATTCTCCAGCAGGGCTTTGGGGCGCTCCACGGCATTTTGTTTCCTGATTAGAATGCAGCGGCGGCCTTTGTCAACAGTGGTGTCAGCCGCTGTAAGGACAAACCATTGTTACCAGGAGCATAATTAAATCTGTTTCCTGTGAATCTGCCACCTGTGTTGACCAGGTACTCAGGGATACAGAAAGCTGTTTTGCCTCCCAGTCCGTGTTTTTTATTTGTTCTCCCACCTCCTGCTAACTCTATTTTTGTTGCCATTAATGCATGACTTTAAGAGACTTTTTTTCTATGAATCTGCAATAAATAAAAAAAGAATTTATATTAGTTTTATAAGTCAATATTAAGTTTTCTTATTTTTTTTTTAATTAAATTGCTAAGTTGTAGTCCAGTAAAATCATAAATGTGTAAATTAAAATGCACACATTTAAGTATACTTTTACTGATTCATTTTCTGTTTTAGCACAAAAGCATTGATATTGCATTTGTTATAATGCTTTTAAACACAGTGCAGTTATCTGTCTCATCAGATACACAGTGACATGTGAGCGCTTGCAAACCACACCATTAAAGCAACAACGGTCCCTGGGATATGGACTGGTCAAAAATTAATTGGCCCCATGGCTGTTTGAAAGTGCATGAAATAAGAAAAAAAAAAACAACTCTGTGGAGTGTATCCAGATCTCCCACATAAAATATGTCAATTTTGTGCGCTGATGCCAGTTGAGCAATAATGACCCCATGGTGCTGTAGTATAGTGTGACAACACAAATGACACTACACTGTGTGCTAATGACACGGGATGTAGTCACTGGGTAAACATGGCAATTAAACAACAGTCTCAGACTGAGTAGGGCACACATAGAACCTTCACAGACCCCATTGTGTCTTTGTCTTTTGCTCTCTCTTTCTCTTTCTGTCTCTCTCCCTCTCTCTGCAAGACATTTGCATGCTGGAGGCATAATTGGCTGTTCTCATGGCGGTAGTGGCAGTATTCCTAGAATGAGGACATCTCAATGCACCTCGCACGTCCTCACTGTCACAACGCTCGCTGCTGAAAGCCTTCCTGACACAAACACAGCAACACAGAACGCTCCCACAATGGCAGCCATGTCTGCTCCCACTCAAACTACACCCTGTGACAAGAAGGAGCTGAACTAAGCACATTTCTCTTCCTCTCTTGCAGTTTCCAAAGTTCAGGATTACCGTCAGCATGCAGGAGCTGTGCTGAAGAAGTTTTTTTTTTTTTTTTTTCTCTGAGAAGCCTACGTGAGAGAGTTTGGAGGGTGACAGCCTCGCTGTAGCAGTTTGCAAGAGGAAACTCATGTTAAGTTTAGGCATGTAGGCACATTTGAACATAGAGTCAAACATAAATGCCATGACTTGCATGCAATTTCGTTGTATGTCGGATGGAACCTTGAGTTTTTATCAACTAGAACGAAACAAAAATGTATTACGTGTCTTAATACAGAAAGCATGAATAATTTTTAATGTCCAGTTTGCCCTAATGTTAACCTTAATTACATTTTCACCCCACATTTGATAAGAAGGTGGGATATGTTGGGATGACAATTTGCAGGGAAAATAAATATTGAACATATCAATGTTTTTCTGAGTAAACATTTCTAAAATGACCATTGGCTTGAATATCATTCCTAAGGCACCCAGACAGAAAGATAAAGTACACTTGACATAATAAATAAAATGGCAGAGAGAAAAAAAAAATTAAACACATACATTAAAGAAGAGGCAAAAAGCACCACATGCCAAGAAATGCTACAATATGTCATTATGTAGAAAGAAGTCTTACTCTCAGTCAATTGAAACAAACAAAATGCCGGTTTAGTCCTAACTGATAGGCTTTGAAAATGTTATTCATCATCAAAGTATCACACAACCAGCATCACAAAACAAAGGGCTCTCCTAAGAACGTCGTAATGTTTATGGCAAGAAAACGTTGGTGGCACTGTTCCACAGTGAGCACAGTTAGGGGTTATTATTACAAAGATGCATTATTGCACTATAAATCAGGCAAGTGTAAAGCGACCAATCAGAACAGTTGTCAAAGAACCAAGGACTTCTTACAAAGAGCATCAGGAAGGTGTGGAATTAGCTGAAACTAAACTTTCCATGAAAACCATAAGTAATACAGGCAACTGTAACATCCCAAATGCCCATTCACCACACAAGATTCAACTATTAAAGAAAAAGGTTTGCCACAGAGCATTTTAACCCAATAGTGTCCAATCTGATCAAAACAGACTTAGGGTCTTATTGGTATCTCTACAGCTTTCAATGTTCACCACTACACACACAATCCTTTAATGGATGGGTGACCACCTCTCACTCCATGAGCTCTGGAGAAAGGCACCAGCTCCTCCATAACTTAGCAAAAATAAGTGAGTATAGACAATGGCGGCACCACCAACAACACCATGCAAACTTTAGAAGAGAAAACATCAGGTGGTTTATTCACCATATACAGTATTGTTATTGAACAATGATTTCTTTATAATATTGCAATACTTGGATTGCTATAGAGATCTAGTGCAATTTTATGTCAGTTGCTTCAGTTACAGACTGAATCATTTTTTGATTTCCGTATTAGCAAATATACTAGTTAGCTACATTTGACTTAGTGGGGATACTGAATCAACATGAATTCAGTATCCCTAACCTGGTGTTGTTGTCCCTGCCAAACCCTTGCTTCATTCACCCGCCAATCAATAAGGATTTACGCAGCAAACAGCCCCATAACTGCCAAATGCCCCAATTTTAAGTCAACAGGGTTGAGAGGTGTTAGGTCTAAGTTTAAGTCTAATTATTTTATTTTCAGTGATTGTCTGTTTGAAGTGACATTATTATTTCTGTTTTCATTTTTAAAGTGCTACAACCTCAACAGTCATGTCATCTTCTACCAGAAAGACTTTTTTTTTTTTTTTAGCAAGGTTTGTGTGTTTTTTTCTTACAAACATCTGGTGATACATTCTGTGTTTAGTTTTACCCCTGAGTGTTGATAGAGAAATAAAGTTTTTTTTGCAACTGGATGAATGACTGTTGATGACAGTGGGATATCATTCATGTTAGGTTTGACATTCTCCATCAAACCACAGCATACTCTTGTGAACAAACAGTCTTTTTAAAACTGTAAATGGACTCAGTCAAAATGGATGCTGGAACCCAGTGAAGGCTTAAATCATCTCTCTGTTGAGCTCAAAAGAGAAGCGTTGAAGCCAGAAAATAGAAGAGTCAGGCTGATGGATTCTGGCACAAACACATTCCCACCTTTCCAATCTTATTTTCGTCTCCTGCCCTCTGTCTGGTTCCCTTGCAGGAGCTTTGTGTACTTTTTGTGTCCCAGTGCGTACAAAGTCTATCAGAATGCGTTTGTTTCAGGGAGCCCCCTTTCACTTTCAAAGGGTTAAACAGACCATTCACGGGCCTGTCAACATTCCCTGGCCCGCCTCACGGAAAAGTCTGCTCGAGTTTTGTTCCTGATCAACACTTGTCTCTTCAGTCCGTTGTTGCTCGCGTCGTGTAATATCCATGACAATCGTGTTGGGCTTTTCAGGGGGCTCTGTATCACCCATTCTGTGGGGCCACTTTTAGGCCATAAAGGGCTTTATTTGTGTGGATTTGAAAGAGTCATGTGAAGTGCCCTCAGGCTGGAATCCTCTTCAGTAGGTCACTTCTGTCTCTGTAGGCTTCCCACTCACAAGTGGTCATCAGTACTGGCTCCATGTTCTTATGAAACATCATTGCTAGTACAGCAAAAGTCCTAATGGTCCTTTGAAAAGGTGCACTGCATGTAGTACTAGACAGAAACTTCAGAGGATAGTCAATAATTAAGCTACACCATAATAATGTTCAGAAACAAATCAGTCTCATTATTATCCTAAATTAATCTCAAATTCTCAACATTAATCTGGAGAATGAATTATTTCATTAAATGGTCGTTAGTGGATGTATGTTTTGAATCCACACAAAATTTGCCACTTCACTTAAATAGTAAAAAGAATCAACAATAGCTAGTCAGCTAATAATATTAATGGTCTCTTAATTACTTACCTTAATACATGTTTACCAAAGAATAATTGACTATTTCTTTTAGATTCTTGCAACATCACCAGTTCGGTCTACCACAGTTCAGCCTAAGAATGGTAGGCCAACTGTTCTGGCCAAGGTTTTGGATTTTGTTTCTAGGGCACATGGAGAAAGCAATTCTTCTAGGGAAAAAAGTAAAAATCTAAGGTGTCCATATGCTCTGCACAAGAAGGAGAAAACAAGTGACCAGGACTTACGCCTCTTTTACTGTCCTGTCTTGCTATATTTCTAAGGAGATGAAAACCACAGCCCATTCAGACCCAAAAGCCTTTCAACAAGCCGAAGTGAATGCACACAAAATGCACAGTAGCAAAAGACACTGAAGTCTGGGGCGTGGGAAGAAAGAGAAGTCCAACGGCATATCTATTTTCATGGACCATATGGAAATTCTGTTGTGTGTGCAGTGGACACGTTAGGTAGTGGTTGACCCTAACGGCAGAGTGTGTACGCTGAATGGTAAACACAGTGGAGAGGGGCGTCTCCCTGACCCCCAGCATATGGGTCTCCATTCGGAAGGATAGTTTTGCACAAACACAGCCATACTGCCCGCATACCCCTGGGACTTTGATTTGTTAATGAATTGCTCTATTGACTTGCATCCTTACTTGCATCATTAGAGGACACCAAAAAACACACTCTGGTTTCTTTTTTAATCCACCCTGATCTGCACAGAGAGGAAGATGTGGGCATGAAGGAGTGTGTATGTGTGTGTGGATTTAGAGGGGTTTGGGCGGGAGGTGGGGGGGGGTATACCAAATGCTATTGTGTGTTTGACTTAAATGCTCATGCTTGTCATCTGCCTTTCCCTCTCTTCTGGGGGCTTCCATTCTTTCGTCCAGCTAATTTGTATTGTGGCGATTTAAGACAACTCTCCAGTGCTCAGTGATGCGAGAGAACAAACCTAATGTCCCTCTCCCCCGCCTTTCTGCCCTACACACCCTACCCACCCACCCAACGTACACCCTGTTTCAGGCGAGCCATGGCCCTGGACCAGCCTCCTCTAAATCTATTTCCCAGTCCCTCCCCAGCGCTCATTACCATGTGAAAACAATAATGGTTTTGTCAGGACGATACCTGCTTTACAAGTAGCAGATTATTGTGTCCCGCCAGTGTTAACACAACAAGTACAAGCCCTCTGTCTGTGGCCATTCCACCGGCTGTCAGCACTCATCCATAATGGCAGTGTCACACCATAACACACTGCACACAAAGACGTGTGACCCTCCAGCTACAGGCACAAAGACATGCAGGCTGTATAGGAGTTACACAACATATGGCTGCATCATTATGGACCACAGTTTTCTTCACAGCCCACCACTGAGCCAAAACACACTGCCCTTTGTCCAGAAAATGTGGTACCCCTGGCTGGTAGGCCACACAGTGCCATGGTTTTGCACCAATTACACCACACTTTAGCAGAAGTGCCATCTGTATGCCAAATGGCCAATTCTGTCTGGGCATTCTGGACCGAAAGGTGTGAATTGCACAGCCCTTCGAGTCTATTAAAGATATCAGGAGCCTCGGATGTGTGAACGTGTCTGCATGTTTGTTTTTCTTTGTGTTTTTCTTTTCACACTCTATACTATGTAGAAAGCATGTAATATTAAAGATTAGAAAACAACTTTTACAGCCTTGCTGTTTTCATTCACAATCTCCTTCAGCAAGGAAACGGCAACAGAAGCTATCCCGTGTCTAATCTCGTTGAACTTGCAGTGACATTGAGAGACATGGAACATTTAAAGGAGGGCTTTTCATTCCTAAACCAACACAATGGAGATTGTGTGTTTTACTGAGGCTTTGTCTTTTTTATCAATTTCCACTCTAGATACTTGATGTTTCTTCTGCTAACACTGTTTCACAATAGCAAAGGAGGAAATGTAGCCGACTTGGACAAGATTTGAACATTGCTTTAGACATTAGGGATTATGAAATGACAGCGGATTCATTGTTTTTTTTTTAACTGTAAAGTAGGTGCTGATATTTTTAGAAAAACTGTTTACGCCACATATGGAACTGTTTGGTTCCTTTCTTTACATGCACCTGGCATAAATGAACAGAGAACCATGAAATAATTTCTGAATGATTTGAGTCTCTGAAGCAGTTTGTGTCAGCAACATTAGGAGGAAGATTTTTTTTTAGCTTTCGGACTCCCGCTGTTTAAGGGAATTTCCTCTGACTGTATGTTTGAGGAGGCAGTGGGTCAGCTGGAGCAGCTTCCTGCCCTCTGCAGAGTGGTGGATGCCTGCTGTGTGGGCATAGCATAGTTGGAGATCTCTATTGTGTGGAAAGAGGATGTGCTTCGGCCTCTCCCT